>NC_090655.1:28906139-28955931 GCF_040937935.1 Hyperolius riggenbachi
AGTAGTGTGAGTGTGGCAGCAGGCAGGCAGCGTCACATAATAGCCCTGGTACCTAGCGGTGATACCAGGGCTGTAAATAAACACAGCAGGCAGGAGGTCCCAGACAGCGGTCGTGCAGCCCACATCATGTCCAATACACAACTGGGACAACACAGTTTTCAACCCGGGCACCTCAGAAAAATTAAACCTTTTTTTTTTTTAATGGCTTTTTAGTTTTGTTTGTACAACCAATTACACAGATATATAGCTATTGTTTGACGTAATAGCTGGTGGCAGAGTGGCAGCAGAATGTAATTCTGTGTACCCTGGCAGTGGGAAACACAGACCGACAGCAGCAGCAGCAGGAGGAATGGAGGAGTAATTATGTGAGCAGCTATTGTTTGACGTAATAGCTGGTGGCAGAGTGGCAGCAGAATGTAATTCTGTGTACCCTGGCAGTGGGAAACACAGACCGACAGCAGCAGCAGCAGGAGGATTGGAGGAGTAATTATGTGAGCAGCTATTGTTTGACGTAATAGCTGGTGGCAGAGTGGCAGCAGAAGGTAATTCTGTGTACCCTGGCAGTGGGAAACACAGACAGACAGCAGAAGGGCAGTACACAGCAGCCCACTGTAGGTGTAAAATGTGTGGCTGCAGGCGACGTAATAGTCAAAGTGAACCAGGCTGGCTTAGTGAGCAGGAGCCAGGAGGTGGTAAAGGGTGGTAAGGCACATTAACGATGGTTCTAAGTTCCAGCAGCCAGTTCATGTCCCCCTCTCGCCGACAACAGGGGCCAGGAACTCGCCTTCCACCCACGCCTGGTTCATCATGAGAAACGTCAGTCTGTCCACAGACTTGTGAGACAGACGTGAGCGTTTCTCGGTGACCACGCCACCAGCTGCACTGAAGCAGCGCTCGGACAGCACGCTGGAAGGGGGACAGGACAGCACTTCCAGGGCGTACTGCGCCAGCTTGCTCCAGATCTCCAGGCGCTTGACCCAATACTCCATGGGATCAACAGGGGCATCGCTGTCAAGCCCGCTGTAGGACCCCATGTAGTCAGCCACCATGCGGGTCAGGCGCTGGCTGTGACTGGAGGAGGATGCTGCTGCATGCACCTCCTCTCTAGTCACTGCTGCCGGAGCCTCTACAGTCCTGTAGAGCTCGTGGCTGAGAGACAGCAGGTCTGTGGGGCGCTTGCTGCTGGATGCAGGCACCTGCTGCTGCCTCTGTGCTGGCTGGACAGTGGGGGTGGAAGGCTGGGGGAAGGCTTCCTCCAAGCGCTCAACAAGGGCCTGCTGCAAGCTCCTTATTTGTTGCGCTGGGTCTCCTCCTGCAGGCGGCAGGAACTGGCTCAACTTCCCCTTGAGGCGTGGGTCCAACATCATGCTGATCCAGATGTCCTCCCTCTGCTTCATCTGGATCACCCTGGGGTCCTTGCGCAGGCACGTCAGCATGTGCGCTGCCATTGGGAAGAGGCGGGCCACGTGTGCTGGCACATCGATGGCAGTGCTGTCCTCATCCTCCTCCTCTGCCTCCTCAGCCTCATCTTCTCTCCACCCCCGCACCAACTCAGCTGCGCTGTGCTGATCCCCCTCATCAGCAGCAAGGTCAGGGACCTCCACCAAGTCCTCCTCCTCCTCCCCCTCAGAGGTGGACTGTGCAGCTGCATGATGACGCTCCTGCTGGTCCAAGGCTGCCGCTCCCTGTTCCAGCAAAGCATCGAGGGCCCTGTTCAGCAGACAAATGAGGGGCACCCACTCGCAGACCATAGCATGGTCCCTGCTCACCATGTTAGTGGCCTGCAGAAAGGGAGCCAGCACTAAGCACACCTGCTGCATGTGCCTCCAGTCAACATCGGGGACGATGGATGGGATGTTGCTGGTCCTGTCCCTTCTCTGAGCGGCGGACACAGTGGCCTGGGCAAGGTACTGGTTGACAGCGTGCTTCTGTTCAACCAGACGCTCCAACATCACCAGGGTGGAGTTCCAGCGAGTCGGAACGTCAATGATCAGCCGATGGCGTGGCAGCTCCAGCTCCTTTTGCACGTCTTCCAGGCTCGCACAGGCTGCAGCCGAGCGCCGGAAGTGACGCACAACCTCCCTTGCCGTTTCCAGCAGTTCGCCCATCCCCTGGTAGGTGTGCAAGAACTTCTGCACCAACAGGTTCAGCACGTGGGCAAGACAGGGGATGTGGGTCAGGTTTCCCCTGTCTATTGCGGCAACCAGATTGGCCCCATTGTCGGCCACCACCTCTCCGACTCTGAGGCCTCTGGGGGTCAGCCAAATCCTCTCCTGCTCCCGGAGTTTGGCCAACACATGGGTTGCCGTCAGCTTGGTCTTCCCAAGGCTGACCAACTGCAGCAGCGCTTGGCAGTGGCGGGCCTTCACGCTGCTGCTGAGGCGGGGGGTTTGGCCAGGTGTGCCGGAGGATGGCAGAGGATCGGAGGAAACTGCTGCAGTTCCCCTGACCCTGCGGGGGAGCACCACCCACTGTGTTGCTGCTGCTGCTGTGCCCGCTGCTGCTCTCCCATCCTCACCCCCTTCCACCAAGCTGACCCAGTGGACAGTGAAGGACAGGTAGCGGCCTGTCCCGAAGCTGCTGCTCCAGGAGTCCATGGTGACGTGGACCCTTTCACCAACCGCGTGCTCCAGCCCTCGCTCCATTGGCCATCACAAAGCGGTGCAGTGCAGGAATAGCCTTGCGGGCGAAGAAGTGTCTGCTGGGGAGCTGCCAGTCTGGGGCTGCGCAAGCAAGCAGCGCACGCATGTCGCTCCCCTCCTGCACGAGCATGTACGGCAGGAGTTGGGAGCACATGGCCCATGCCAGCAAGCCGTTCAGCTGCCGCACGCGACGGCTGCTGGGAGGCAGAGCCCTAACCACCCCCTGGAAGGACTCGCTCAAAAGGCTCTGGCGTGGCCTTTTGCTGGCACGGGAATCAGCAGACACAGCAGAGGAGGCCACTGAGGACTGGCTGCCAGAACAGGCCTCAGTGTCGGCGGCAGGAGTTGCAGAGGGGGGAGGAGCAGTGCGTTTCCGCACTCCTGCTGGTGCTGCTGGAGGAGCAGGAGGGCGGGTGGCTGCTGTTGCTGCTGCTGCTGCTGCTGAAGGCTGTGCAGTGATGGGTGTGGTGCCACTGCCAGCACCAGATGCTTTCAGCCTCTGGAACTCCTCATGCTGGTGGAAATGTTTCGCAGCAAGGTGGTTGATGAGCGAGCTCGTGCTGAACTTTAAGGGGTCTGCACCTCTGCTCAACTTCCGCTGACAGTGGTTGCAAGTGGCGTACTTGCTGTACACTGTGGGCATGGTGAAAAAACGCCAGATTGGTGACAAAAACAACCCCCTACGGCATGGAACCGCTGCTGCCTGTCTCCCTGTGGTGGTTGGGGGGGGGGGCTTGGGTGCGGCTGGTGGTGGTACTGGCAGATGCTGCTGCTGCTGCTGCTGAGCCTGAGACACCAGCAGGCTGTGGGACCTGCCTACTGCTGCCAATGCTTGCAATGATGCGCCTCCTTGCAAGGCCCACAAGCGCATCCTCCTCCTCCTCCTCAGAGCTGCTGATGACGACATCCCCTGGAGCTGGTGGCACCCAGTCTCTGTCTGTCACCGTGTCATCATCATCCTCCCCCTCCTGAAACATGTCCTGCTGGGATGATGACCCCCCAAACTCCTCTCCTGATGCATGGATGGGCTGCTTGACTGTCGCCACAGTCTTGCTGTCCAATCCCTCATCCCCCAAAGTGCCCATCAGCATCTCCTCCTCCAAATCGCCAACAACAGCAGACAATTGACTCATCATGCCTGGGGTCAAAAGAGTGCTGAGTGACAGGTCGGCGACTGACGGTGAACTGGCCTCCTCCCCAGGCCCTGCTGGGCGGCTGCTGCGAACAGGGGTGGTGGTGGTGGTGGTGAGGGTGGAGGCCTCGGATGCAGAGCTGATGGCGGGCTGCTCATCCTCCGTCATCAGTTGCACCACAGTGTCTGCATCCTTTTCCTCAATGGGACGTTTCCGACCCGGCTGGAGGAAAATCGGAGCAGGTGCTACACGCTGCTGCTGCTGTGTCTCTGCAGCGTGAGTTGCAGATGCTCCTGCTGGGCGGCGCCCAAGGCGTCCACGGCCAGTGGCTATAGGAGGAATGTTAGCCACTGACGCTGCTGCTGCTGCTGCGGAACTGTGCATGGTGGCGCAGCCACGCCCGCGGCTTGCCACAATGCTGCTCCCTCTCCTCCTGATTCCCTTGCTGCCCTTCCCCTTGCCCAAACCGCGCTGGCTGCCACTTCCAGACATCTTCGATGTTTTGGGCGTAAACACAAAAGTTTTTTAAAAGGGCGGGTGAAAAGTGGGGTACTTTAATGGAGTGGGTTGGTGGGTGAGGTGACTGAGTGAGTGTCTAGTACAGTAAGTAAGTAGTAACAGTCAGGAAGTACAACTAGCAGTTACAATAATCAGTAGTAATCACAAGGAAATAGAGTGTTTGTACACTACAGACAGTGAGTGCACGCACGCGCAAACACGCGCAGGAACTGGCCTATGAACAAAGACTGAGTGAGTGTCCCTAGTACAGTAAGTAAGTAGTAACAGTCAGGAAGTACAACTAGCAGTTACAATAATCAGTAGTAATCACAAGGAAATAGAGTGTGTACACTACAGACAGTGAGTGCACGCACGCGCAAACACACGCAGGAGCTGGCCTATGAACAGAGACTGAGTGAGTGTCCCTAGTACAGTAAGTAAGTAGTAACAGTCAGGAAGTACAACTAGCAGTTACAATAATCAGTAGTAATCACAAGGAAATAGAGTGTGTGTACACTACAGACAGTGAGTGCACGCACGCGCAAACACGCGCAGGAGCTGGCCTATGAACAGAGACTGAGTGAGTGTCCCTAGTACAGTAAGTAAGTAGTAACAGTCAGGAAGTACAACTAGCAGTTACAATAATCAGTAGTAATCACAAGGAAATAGAGTGTGTGTACACTACAGACAGTGTGTGCACGCACGCGCAAACACGCGCAGGAGCTGGCCTATGAACAGAAACTGAGTGAGTGTCCCTAGTACAGTAAGTAAGTAGTAACAGTCAGGAAGTACAACTAGAAATTAAAATAATCAATCAGTAATCAGAAGGAAATAGAGTGTGTGTACACAGACAGTGAGTGCACGCACACGCAGGAGCTAGTAGCCTATGAACAGTGACTGAGTGACTGTCCTAGTACAGTTACAGTATATAACTACAATACAAAATACAATCAATCAGTAGTAAAGGACAGCAGAAATACTGGTATAGATGAGAAATAAACAGAGGACAGGAGAGAACAGCTGCCCACACAGGCAAGGCCCTGAGGCCTAAAGCTGTAAGCCTGCAGCAGCTGTCTCTATGTAACACAAAAGCTCTTAACTAAAATACAATGTCTATCTAACTAACAACAATATAGGTGTGTATAGGAGGTGTATGTGAGCAAAAATGCTAGGTAAATGACCACAATAGAGCTCTTGCTAAGCCAAAGCACAAAGGAGCAGATCTCTCTCTGTACAAGTCTCAGGCAAGGACGAAAAAACGGAACATGGCGGCCGCTATTTATAGGGTAGGGGCTGGCCAGGGTCCCCCTCTGTGATTGGCTGCCGTCAGAGGGCCTGGGAGCCCTCTGATTGGCTCTAAGGACATCAATCTGGGCTATGACGCTATTCGAGCTCGGTATTCGAGCTCGAATAGCGCCGTTTGCTCGAATAGCTCGAATAGTGAATGGGCTATTCGAGTTTACTCGAATAGCCCATTCGAATAGCTCTAGCTATTCGGAGCTCGAATACCGAGCTCGAATAGCTGAAAAAGAGCTCGAATATTCGAGCTACTCGAATATTCGAGCTCTGCTGAGCACCACTGATCCCCTGTACATCTCCTCACTAGTTTCCAGATGCTAAACCAATCACAAACTCAGATCTGCACCTGACCTTCTTCTGTCCGCTTATAGAATTACCTCCTCTAAGATTTCGCACATGCTTCACCCCTCCTCTGGAATGCCCTTCCATCCGTCACTCTCCAGCCTTTGATATCCTGAAATGCTCTCTCAAAACTCAGGTTTTCCAATAAGCATATGCTCTACCTTAGGCCTTTCTCCCTTTGCCCTTAGGCCAAGTTGCACTCCTACGAGATATCCAAAAAAACACACTGCTTCTGGTGCAAAATTTTGCCATAGTAATTTTCGCATCGAAAATGGTATTTTCCATTATGAAAATCTTTTTTGTGAAAATAGTTTGCATTTTCACTTTTTTTTTTACGATAACTTGTGAAAACACATAAACTGCTATTTTTACCACAAACCTTTTTACAGTGAAAACACAAAATTCGATATTTGACCATGAAAATTTGCAAAAAATGCAAAAACACACAAAAAGTAACAAAAATGTATTTTATTGACAAGTTTAAAAATATCACCTAGGAGAAAACTAGTGAGAAAAAAGTTAATTGCATATGGGCCCTTATCAATAAACTCTTTTAAGCCCCCAACAACCAAGAAAATAAAACCCTCTGAATAATTTTGACAGGACGTATTTACCTACTTTTTGGTACTTTTATCAATAGCAGAGTGCTGGAAAGTTATTTTAAACAGAAGATGAAAAATTATCGCCTAGGCGAACATTTTGGAGAGTGAGGAGTGAGAAAGTCCCCCCCACCCCTTTTTTATGAATGCTGTTGGATCTGTGATGATTGGCAGCTGGTCAGTGCTGCTCGGATACCCCTTTTCAAAATCCATATCCGATCCGGGTCAGATATCTGAGTTCAAACTTTTCTGATCCGAATCCGAATCGGATATCTGACCTCAGTATCCGGGGTATCCGGGCGGATTCGGATATCTGGATAGAAAACCCGGAAGTGGCCTTTAAATTGCTTTTAAAATGTTTTTGAGGGTAAATGAGGCATGTAGCATCATTTTTTTTAAAGGGAAACACTAATCGATGATGTGGGGACTTAAAATCCCCCCCCCCCCAAAAAAAATGGCTGTCAATTAGCATCAGGCCTAGGTTCCAGACAGCCGTCGTGCAGCCCACATTGTGTCCAAAGTCCAACCGCACAACTGGGACATGGCAGTTTTCAGCCCAGACACCTCCAAACAATTATGCAGAAATTGTGTTTTGGGTTAAATATAGGTGGTATCAGCACAGCAGCAGTGGCCTGTGGCATCCTGGCGGTGGGAGCAGCAAAGGCAGCAGGAGCAGGGCAATGCAGGAGCAGCTGGTGTAACGTCTGCCAGGAGCATGCCAGACGTGGCACTTGGCACTTTCCACTTGGCACTTTGCATGTGGCACTTTGCACTTGGCACGTGGCACTTTGCACTTGGCACGTGGCACTTTGCACTTTGTACTTTGCACATGGCACTTTGTACTTGGCACTTGGCACTTTATACTTTGCATGTGGCACTTTGCGTTTTGCACGTGGCACTTTGCATTTTGCACGTGGCACGTTGCACTTGGCACTTTCCACTGGGCACTTTGCATGTGGCACTTTGCACTTGGCACGTGGCACTTTGCACTTGACACGTAGCACTTGGCACGTGGCACTTTGCACTTGGCACTTTGCACTTTGTACTTTGCACGTGGCACTTTGTACTTGGCACTTTATACTTTGCATGTGGCGCTTTGCGTTTTGCACGTGGCACTTTGCATTTTGCGCGTGGCACGTTGCACTTGGCACTTTCCACTTGGCACTTTGCATGTGGCACTTTGCACTTGGCACGTGGCACTTTGCACTTGACACATAGCACTTGGCACGTGGCACGTGGCACTTTGCACTTGGCACTTTGCACTTTGCATTTTGCACGTGGCACTTTGCATTTTGCACGTGGCACATGGCACTTGACACTTGACACTTTGCATTTGGCACTTTGCACGTGGCACTTTTCACTTTGCACTTTGCATGTGGCACGTGGCACTTTTCACTTTTCACTTTGCGTGTGGCACTTTGCACTTTGCATGTGGCACTTTGCACGTGGCACTTTGCACATGGCACTTTGCTTTTTGCATATGGCACTTTGCATGTGGCTTTTTGCACTTTGCACGTGGCACTTTGCACATGGCACTTTGCACGTGCCACGTGACACGTGCCAAGTGCCATGTGCAAAGTGCCATGTGCAAAGTGTCAAGTGCAAAGTGTCAAGTGCAAAGTGCCGAGTGACAGTCAGACAGCAGAGGAGAAGACACTATTGCACACTAACTGTTACACTGGCACTGCTCACAGCACAGCAGTTCTGTAGTAAGCTAACACAGTAGTACTACTACTCTAACAACTACTAGCACTGACTGCAGTACTACAGTACTAACTACACAATAACACTGTAATCCTATTCCCTAACCTAACCTATGCTGTAGCTAAGGCTAGCTGGCCCGCAGGCAGCAGCTGGCCTGGTCTGTGCACAGCACACACACAGACACATAGCAGCTGCCTGCAGCAGCCCTGCAGCACACATTCTGTCACACAATGAAATAAAGCTAATTAACAATACAACAATAGTGTAGTGATAGTGAAGGGGTTAATCACTGAACAGCTTTAGGTTTATCACTGTATAAAGCACTTGCTAGGCCAGCAGCACTGGAGCATGTCTCTCAGTGAGCATTCACAAGCAAGGACGAGATTTCTCATCATGGTACCCTCTTTATTATACAGGGGGGCTTGCCAGGGTTCCTTTCTGTGATTGGGTGTCAGGGCTTAGGCTGGGAGCCCTCTGATTGGCTCAATGAGGTCAGGTGGGGCTAACCAGGGTTCCCTTCTGTGATTGGTTGCTAGGGCTTCTGCTAGGAGCCCCTGAGAGCCCCCTGATTGGCTCAATGATGTCAGGGATGTCATTTCCTTAGTTACAGTATCTCAATATTCGGATTTCTGCAGATATCCGCGTATATCCGCATTGCCTGCAAACTATCCACAGATAGCTATCCGGATTTGGGCCCAGGTATCCAGAATCCGAATCTGGTCGGATAGCTGAAAAAGTTCGGTTTATCTGGGTAACCTGGATATCCGAAATCTTGCTGAGCAGCACTGCTGCTGGTGTAGGCTACGCACACTGGGATGAAGTGATTAATTGAGTAAAGGGATGTTCTAGCATTTCCCAACCATACATTCATTTGCAGTAGATTCAGTTTTGAGTTTCAAGGCTAATTTTTTGTTCTGGGCTCGACTTTTACATTTTTTATATTGTAGTCTATGGCACAGACTTTCTGGATTAATCACTTGACCACTGAGTGTTTTTCCCCTTGTGGACCAGAGCAATTTTCACCTGTCAGTGCTCCTCCCTTTCTTTCCCCAATAACTTAATCACTACTAATCACAGCAAAATTATCTATATCCTTTTCTCGCCACCAATTGGGCTTTCTTTGGGAGGTACAGTATGCTACGAATTATTTTATTCTAAATGCATTTTAATTGGAATAATAAGAAAAAAAATGAAAAATTGCATTATTTCTTAGTTTTTGGCCAATATAGCTTTAAAATAAAACATTGTACTGTGGATAAAAGCCACACATTTTATTTGCCCATTTGTCCTGGTTATTGCAGTGTTTAAAAATTTCCCTAGTTCAATGTATGGTGCCAATATTTAATTTGGAAATAAAGGTGCATTTTTTCAGTTTTGCGTCCATCACTAATTACTAGCTCGTAAATTTAAAAATGAATAGTAATATTCCCTCTTGACATAAATATTAAAAAAGTTCAGTCCCTAAGGTAACTACTTATATATATATTTTTTTATGTAATTCCCTATACAACAACAAACATTTTTTGGGGGTACTATGGGAGGGTGTGGGAGGGAAATATTTAACTATAAAACTCAGTGTGGGGATTTTTATTAAATAAAAATGAATTTTGGTGTAATTTACTATTTGGCCATAGGCACGTGAATCGGAAGCAATACGTGGCACTTAACAACAGGAAGATACATTGAATGCAGGCGTCTCATAGATGCCGGCATTCATTGAATCGGAGACTTAGATTAATGAATGGGAACTGCGTTACCATTCATTCATCTCCCTGCTAACCGACGGTAATGGCGGCATGCGCGTGTGCAGGAACGAGCGGGAGCCCCATGCTGCTGCAGTCTTGTATTCACGGGCCTGGTGTACCTGGCGTCCTTTTCTGGCCCATGAATATACTGCACAGCGTGTGCTAACTAGTTAAAATTGTAAAGCCCTGCAAACATATCATCATCACCAAACTCGCTTTGCATGTTAGGGTCATTAATGAGTAAATAAAAAAAGGGGGGAAAAAAGCAGTCCCAAGTATTTCCCGTGTGCAAAATGATTAATTTTCCCTGCAAAGAGCAGTAAAAGCCTGCTTACTTCATGTCATTGATAAAGGTAAGAATCTCCCTGTGCCTGTGCCTTCACTCTGTCCACATCCTTTTCTGCTGGAGTGACTAAGTTATGCCTAGGCGATTGCCTTTTCAGCAAAGGGAGAGGGCAGAGTGAAGGCAAAGACGCATGCAGAGAGCTTCAGCCGGCAATGATTGCATTTGCCGATGACCAGAAATAAGCAAGTTTCTATTTCTCTGCAGTGAAAATAAACGATTTTACAAAAAGAGAATGGGAATGCTTTTGTATATTCTTTAATATATCTGCGAGTAGTTACTGAGATGTTGTATTTGGAAGTCTGGTATAATCCAACTTTAAAAATGGGGATGTGTCTATAATTTAACTTTATATTTTTGTAATTAGGATTAATGGATTTTTATTTGTATTTTTTTCTTACTAGTGCCTAAGTGAACCCTTGGGTTATTCTTTTATTTTTAACAAACTGGAAAAATATGCAGCCAAAGGTTTAGTAGACTACAGATGTTTCATGCTCATGCTAGCAGGTTTTATGCGTGGGCTGTATTCATACTGACTACAAATATTTCAAAATAAGGAAAGGTCAATAACTCTAATAGTAAAAACACAAAAAACTAACCGGGCACCAGAATTGTTTGTTAATAGGTTACACATTTTTATATAAAGTTTAAGCACGCAGAGTGACATAGGGCTAGTGCCAGCCATCAGCACAGTTGTAATTTCTCAACTTTTGCTAAAAAATATCTCTGTCTCTAGCTCTAGGCCATTTCTTCCTGCCCAAAACTTTTTTGTTTACAGTGATTAAGTGTCAGTCCCTTTTGCTATTTCTTCTTTGAGAGATGGAGAGATGCAGAAGGCATAGTGCCATTGGCAGTAGAGATAGCCCGAACGGTTCGCCCGCGAACGGTTCAAGGGGAACTTTGGGTTGTTCGCGTTCGCCGGCGAAGGCGAACTTTTGCGGAAGTTCGGTTCGCCCCATAATGCTCCATGAGGGTCAACTTTGACCCTCTACATCACAGTCAGCAGGCACATAGTCGCCAATCAGACTACACTCACTCCTGGAGCCCCCCCCCCCCCTTATAAAAGACATGGTTCTCAGGCCGTTTTACTCACTCGTCTGCCTACAGTAGTGAAGTAGTGAAGGGACAGCTGCTGACAGACTCTGCTAGGGAAAGCTTAGTTAGGCTCTTGTAGGCTTGTTAGCTTGCTCCTGGCTGATTGTTATTCCTTTAATACCGCCCCACAACCGCTCCCTCCTCCTTTCCTCCCCTCCTCCAGAGGAGGAGGATCTTGTCTTCCAGGGATTTGTAGGATGTCAAAAGCACGCTCCGGTACATTGGCCAGGAATCAAACCCAGGTCAACTGCTTGGAGGGCAGCTATGCTCACCACTATACCACCAACACTACAGGCTGAAGCCAGCCTAGCTGGCCTGGGAAGGATGAAAAGCTAGGGGGCCATGCAACCATTCCTGCTAACCTAAAGCTTACTTGTGTCAGTTACCCCAAGCCCACACACAGCACAGCTCCCCTGTGAGCTGTGTGCAACAACTCATATCAGGAACAGCTGCAAGTAAAGGGGGTGGAACTAAGGATGGGCGGAGAGGGGGAAGAACTGCCACTTCCACCCTGACCATAATTGAAGGCTAAGTAGAGCAGGAGCCATGGGGCAGAGGAGGATGGTGCTGTGACATATGACATACGCTCCGCCATCAGTCCCCCAACGGCGATTGCCGCCAGGGACTATTAGACGACGAAACCGCTGTCTAATAACACTGTGCAGTGCTGCGATCTAAGGCAGTGCTGTACTGGGGACAGCCGCGTGACACGGCTGACCCTCTGGAAGGCATAAAAGTGATCCGCTGTCATAGACTGAAGCCTGTGACAGCCAATTACGCTAATTGGCTGGCGGGGGGAGGGAGGGAGGGATACAAAAAAAACAACATAATTTTATTTAAAAAATAAAGACACAAATATTTATAAAAAAAATAAACATGCTGGGAGCGATCATAACCTACCAACAGAAAGCTCTGTTGGTGGGTAGAAAAGGGGAGGATCACTTGTGTGCTGGATTGTACGGCCCTGCAGCGAGGCCTTAAAACTGCAGTGGCCTAATAAGCAAAAAATGGCCTGGTCATTTGGGGGGTTTAAGCACACGGTCCTCTAGAGCAGAGGTCCCCAACCCCCGGTCTGCTGGGCATCAGACTGTGGTGACCTGGGCTGTGCCCTCTGACTTCACAGAGACGCTACGTCACTGCAGTAACTAGGAAACTAGGATGCTGAAGAGAAACAGAGCTGTCTGCAGCCTTTCTTACTGCTGCCACCTGGTGTCAGTAATATGTAAAGCAGCATGTTTTCTGTCTAAACGGACACCGGGTGGCAGCAGTGAGAATGATGAGATGCTCTGGTTTCTTCCAAGCCACAGATTCTGCATGAAGGTAAGCAGCTGAGGCAAAAAGTTAATGTAAATAGAATGGAAGGGAAGGGTAGAAGTGAGTGAGAGGAGGAGGAGGTAAGGGTAAAAGCAAATGTGAGGAGGAGGGACGTGTATAAGTGAATGTGGGGAAGCAGATGAGGGCAAGAAAGGCTGGAGGTGACTGCACCAGTAGATAGGGAAGCCCAGGCAGTACCCCCTCACCTTCTCCACCTGCACACCAAATGTATCTTGTGCATTGCTCCATACTTCACCAGTGAGCACTGCCCCATCAGCAAAAAAATAAAAGTCCAAAGCGCTGAGGATGATTTAGGTTGGTGGCTAGGGGCTGGGGCTTCCAGAACTTGCTTATGTACTGACACTGTCCATAGAACAGCACCCCAGACCCCCCCCCACACACACACACACACACACTTTACCAAACGCACACACCGGTCCTGGAAAAACTGCCTGATGTCGAAGCGGTCCTTGGGTCAAAAAAGGTTGGTGACCACTGATTGACCCAATAGGCTGCCCGTCACGCCGGGATCACGTCTTAGCATCAGAATCATATTTATTTCGCCAAGTACAACGGGGGTTGTACCCGGAATTATTTTTGGCTCATACAGGGTCGGAGGTGGTACAAACACATGCAAGCAATCAACACATACAATCAGATACAGATAGTACAAGTAAGCATATACCTATATATACATATCCCTATAACTGTAGTGAAGGACGCGTGGGGGAATCTGGAGTGCTATGTGAGGGGAGCAGCCTGCCAACTCCTGACGGCGCTCGCTCGCTCCACAGCAGTTCCAGATGCCCCACAGTGTGTCCAGGAACAGAGTGAATAGAGAAAGAGAGAGATAAAGGATAGCTAAAGAGAGACAGAGAGAAGAACCAAGGCAAAAAGAGAGGGACAGAGGCAGGAACCCTTTGGGCTGCAGATCACGTAAAACACCCCTGGGTCCGGTAATCAGTCCAACTGATGTGCGGGGATCTTCCCAAGGCCGCGTCAGTGAAAGGGATCCCTCGGTGGAGAAATGGGCCAAGAGTCCGCCTGGATAGCGGCCGCAAGACCCCCGTGCCCCCGACAGCCGAAGCACACAGAGAAAGACTGGAGGAGAGAAAACCAATCTCTCCAGGGCCATGGGGATCCAGGGCTGCCATGTGGACAGAAGGATCCTCCGGCCTTGTTGGGTGAGGCCTGCCATGGCGTATCCCCCGTGTAGTGGGAGTCTAGTAGCAGCAGAGGACCAGCTGTGACCCTCCTCTGTACAGCTGTACACCTGGATCCTCCGGCAGCACCTGCTGGCTGTTAGTGGAGGGGAAACAGCTGTGCGCTCCTTGCTTACGTGCTCCATGGCGACGGTTCTCAGGCCTCTGTTGAGCAATGGCAGGGGGGGGGGCGGCTGCGGAGTCCTCCGAGCTGGGCTTCAACATGTGGTGCTGGATGACGCCTGCTGCGTCCTGGTCTCCATGGCGGCAGGGGGACGGCTGTGGATGGCTCCACGACGCTGGCTCTCGACTCGGGGGCCGACCTGGATGACTCTTGCGGCGTCCTGATCTCCGTGGTGGCGGCGCGGTGGCAGGGGGCGGCCGTGGACTCACCGATGCGATGCAGGTTTACCCCACTGGGGGCCGTCCTGGATGACACTCGCGCTGGTGATCAGGAGGCAGCGGCGGCAGAAAGCGGAGCTCCGAGCTGCCTCTACATGCCTGCACCCGGCACATGGGCCTCGGAAAGCTGCAGTCCACGAGCGTTGATCAGCCACTGGACCCACTGGAGCTCAGGGCTGGAAGAGTAGAGCTGCCATTAGTTACAAGGAGCACACATAATTTCAAATATTTATCTTTTTTGATTTATTTTTTTACTAAAAATATCTGATCAATTTTTTCTTTTAACTCAATCAAATATTTAGAAAATCTCATCAATATACCATACATGTGATTGATTTTATTACCTAAAAATCATTCGGAAAAAAAAAGTAAATTTTTCATATAATTCTATCTACGGTCGGACCCCCCTCCCTCGCCCAACGGCGATTGCCGCCAGGGACTATTAGACGACGAAACCGCTGTCTAATAACACTGTGCAGTGCTGCGATCTAAGGCAGTGCTGTACTGGGGACAGCCGCGTGACACGGCTGACCCTCTGGAAGGCATAAAAGTGATCCGCTGTCATAGACTGAAGCCTGTGACAGCCAATTACGCTAATTGGCTGGCGGGGGGAGGGAGGGAGGGATACAAAAAAAACAACATAATTTTATTTAAAAAATAAAGACACAAATATTTATAAAAAAAATAAACATGCTGGGAGCGATCATAACCTACCAACAGAAAGCTCTGTTGGTGGGTAGAAAAGGGGAGGATCACTTGTGTGCTGGATTGTACGGCCCTGCAGCGAGGCCTTAAAACTGCAGTGGCCTAATAAGCAAAAAATGGCCTGGTCATTTGGGGGGTTTAAGCACACGGTCCTCTAGAGCAGAGGTCCCCAACCCCCGGTCTGCTGGGCATCAGACTGTGGTGACCTGGGCTGTGCCCTCTGACTTCACAGAGACGCTACGTCACTGCAGTAACTAGGAAACTAGGATGCTGAAGAGAAACAGAGCTGTCTGCAGCCTTTCTTACTGCTGCCACCTGGTGTCAGTAATATGTAAAGCAGCATGTTTTCTGTCTAAACGGACACCGGGTGGCAGCAGTGAGAATGATGAGATGCTCTGGTTTCTTCCAAGCCACAGATTCTGCATGAAGGTAAGCAGCTGAGGCAAAAAGTTAATGTAAATAGAATGGAAGGGAAGGGTAGAAGTGAGTGAGAGGAGGAGGAGGTAAGGGTAAAAGCAAATGTGAGGAGGAGGGACGTGTATAAGTGAATGTGGGGAAGCAGATGAGGGCAAGAAAGGCTGGAGGTGACTGCACCAGTAGATAGGGAAGCCCAGGCAGTACCCCCTCACCTTCTCCACCTGCACACCAAATGTATCTTGTGCATTGCTCCATACTTCACCAGTGAGCACTGCCCCATCAGCAAAAAAATAAAAGTCCAAAGCGCTGAGGATGATTTAGGTTGGTGGCTAGGGGCTGGGGCTTCCAGAACTTGCTTATGTACTGACACTGTCCATAGAACAGCACCCCAGACCCCCCCCCACACACACACACACACACACTTTACCAAACGCACACACCGGTCCTGGAAAAACTGCCTGATGTCGAAGCGGTCCTTGGGTCAAAAAAGGTTGGTGACCACTGATTGACCCAATAGGCTGCCCGTCACGCCGGGATCACGTCTTAGCATCAGAATCATATTTATTTCGCCAAGTACAACGGGGGTTGTACCCGGAATTATTTTTGGCTCATACAGGGTCGGAGGTGGTACAAACACATGCAAGCAATCAACACATACAATCAGATACAGATAGTACAAGTAAGCATATACCTATATATACATATCCCTATAACTGTAGTGAAGGACGCGTGGGGGAATCTGGAGTGCTATGTGAGGGGAGCAGCCTGCCAACTCCTGACGGCGCTCGCTCGCTCCACAGCAGTTCCAGATGCCCCACAGTGTGTCCAGGAACAGAGTGAATAGAGAAAGAGAGAGATAAAGGATAGCTAAAGAGAGACAGAGAGAAGAACCAAGGCAAAAAGAGAGGGACAGAGGCAGGAACCCTTTGGGCTGCAGATCACGTAAAACACCCCTGGGTCCGGTAATCAGTCCAACTGATGTGCGGGGATCTTCCCAAGGCCGCGTCAGTGAAAGGGATCCCTCGGTGGAGAAATGGGCCAAGAGTCCGCCTGGATAGCGGCCGCAAGACCCCCGTGCCCCCGACAGCCGAAGCACACAGAGAAAGACTGGAGGAGAGAAAACCAATCTCTCCAGGGCCATGGGGATCCAGGGCTGCCATGTGGACAGAAGGATCCTCCGGCCTTGTTGGGTGAGGCCTGCCATGGCGTATCCCCCGTGTAGTGGGAGTCTAGTAGCAGCAGAGGACCAGCTGTGACCCTCCTCTGTACAGCTGTACACCTGGATCCTCCGGCAGCACCTGCTGGCTGTTAGTGGAGGGGAAACAGCTGTGCGCTCCTTGCTTACGTGCTCCATGGCGACGGTTCTCAGGCCTCTGTTGAGCAATGGCAGGGGGGGGGGCGGCTGCGGAGTCCTCCGAGCTGGGCTTCAACATGTGGTGCTGGATGACGCCTGCTGCGTCCTGGTCTCCATGGCGGCAGGGGGACGGCTGTGGATGGCTCCACGACGCTGGCTCTCGACTCGGGGGCCGACCTGGATGACTCTTGCGGCGTCCTGATCTCCGTGGTGGCGGCGCGGTGGCAGGGGGCGGCCGTGGACTCACCGATGCGATGCAGGTTTACCCCACTGGGGGCCGTCCTGGATGACACTCGCGCTGGTGATCAGGAGGCAGCGGCGGCAGAAAGCGGAGCTCCGAGCTGCCTCTACATGCCTGCACCCGGCACATGGGCCTCGGAAAGCTGCAGTCCACGAGCGTTGATCAGCCACTGGACCCACTGGAGCTCAGGGCTGGAAGAGTAGAGCTGCCATTAGTTACAAGGAGCACACATAATTTCAAATATTTATCTTTTTTGATTTATTTTTTTACTAAAAATATCTGATCAATTTTTTCTTTTAACTCAATCAAATATTTAGAAAATCTCATCAATATACCATACATGTGATTGATTTTATTACCTAAAAATCATTCGGAAAAAAAAAGTAAATTTTTCATATAATTCTATCTACGGTCGGACCCCCCTCCCTCGCCTGGGTCCCCCGATCTGCGCTCCTCCTCCAGCGTTAAGTACAAGCCTGCATATGATGAAGAGGCAACGGGCGGGGGAATCACTCACCTCTTCCGCGTTCCATCGCGTGCTCCACTGACGTCACTTTTGGCAACGCCGCCCACTGTATTGTAAGTGGACGGCCTTGCAGGAAGTGACATCAGTGGAGCGCACGATGGAACGCGGAAGAGGTGAGTGATTCCCCCGCCCGTTGCCTCTTCATCATATGCAGGCTTGTACTTAACGCTGGAGGAGGAGCACAGATCGGGGGACCCAGGCGAGGGAGGGGGGGGTCCGGCCCCCCCTCCCCGCTGCTAGGCCCAATACCCCCTTTCTGCCCGCTACCCCTCCAGCTCGGCGCTCCCCCCACCCACGGCTGGGGCGGCGGCGATTTTTTCTAATTTTGCCTCAGGCGGCAAAAAGTCTAGGGCCGGCCCTGAGCTGTATACGTTTGCATACATGATTTGCATAAACTGACATCACTTGAGTGCTGGAACCCACTAGAGCGCTTTTTTGAGCGTTTAGGGAGTGCTTTATATCACTAGCAAACGCTCTGCCAATGTAAATTAATGTAACAAATCCCACAGTAAGGATTGCGATAGCGTTTTGGAAGCGTTTGCACTTCAGTGTAAAGTATTGAAGCGCAAGCAAATCACTCATGAATCGCTACACATAGTGATTTGAGTGCGATTTTAAATTACTGCAAACTGTGAAAGAATTAACATAAATTGAAAGGACAAATCAGAATTCAAATTGCTACACAATTGCTGGCAAAAAGCGTACACTTTTTAAAATCGCTACCAAAATCCCCGGAAAGCGTTCATAAAATTGCTTACAAGACGCTAAGTAAAAACACGTGCGATTGCCCTAGCAATTTGTAGTCGGTTCCAGGCCTCATAATCATTTGCTTCTCACTGACCATCCCTAATCTGACATTTATCAAAAAATACTGAGAAATCTGTATTTTTCCTTGATTGATTTTTTTTTCTTCTTTTTTTTCTATACAAAGGTCACATTTAGTGGCTGCAACAAACTAAAAACAAGTTGAATCTTAAGTTGCCTTTTTGGCCAAGTTAAGTACTGTGGATTGTTAAATTATTTTGATGGTAAGCAATGCTAAGCCAGAACTTTCTGCTCAAACATGATCTTTGGAACCCTACAGTGTGCAGCTTGTCTCTGCATTTGATTTATTTAATCAGTATTTCAAAATGCTGATATTTGTTAGAGATTCTCAACATGCCTGTTGACATGACAGGCCTGCAATTGAATTGCAGATGTTGATTTTGTTTTTGTTTTTTTACTATGTGAAGCAGTCAATACTACTACTACTATTGGCTTGTACAACAGGGGAAGAATAAGTCTGCAAAAATGAGGCTCCGCACCCTGAAATATACCAGCCTACTTAGTCCATTATGGCCTCGATTCATAAAATCATGTGCGATAAAAAAAATCTGGTATGGAGAATACCGCATTCAGTATTTTAGACTTTTGTGTGCTAATTCATAAACATTTTTACAGCTGAGATAGAAATGCGGGGATTAACCGAACTAAAGTGTCGGTAATAACATGAGAGGAGTAGCTGACTGAGTTGAATAGTAGCTTTTATGAACTGACATTTTGCTAATTGCTCGGTAAAGTCACCTGTTTTCAGCATTACCACATGCGCTAATGCTTTATAAATCAAGGCTAATGCGTGTGTGTGTGTGGGGGGGGGGGGGGGGTAGCAATGCCTCCCCCTCTTACTCAAACCCCTTGATCATACCATGGTAAAAGGCTTTTCCCCACCGCCAGGGCTCAGGAGGAGGTGGGGCCCTCTGGAGGTTCATGGTAAAACCTGGGAGTCCTCTGTCATAAAGGGACCTCCAGAAGCCTACTGTCAGGCTTTTTCACCCTGTGTGGTGCGTCCCCGCTTGAACAGAAAGTGAGGAAATAACACCTGCCCGACTTCGGTTACACCCAGGCCTTGTAGGTGCAAGGTATAGGAGCTGGACGTAGAGTGAACTATGTAACTCATTAGAACCTAACAGGAGACAAGCGAAAGTCCAGTAACAATCCAAGGTTATACACGTAAAATCAGAAATATCAAGGTACACTAGGAGCAGGCAATATCAGAGTCAAGCAATCCAAGGTCGGTACAGGCAGAGAGCAAGAGTAGTCAAAATTCCAGGCAGGAGAGACCGTCACCAAGGCCCTTCCCAAAGTGCACAGATCAATCTACTTTGTCACCAGCTCCCCCGTCAGGTCATCACCTGTTACTCCGTTCAGGTTTGTAACAGATTTGAAATATCTAGGCGTTAATTGGAACTTCTGGTCCATTATAAATACTTATCTCTAATAAAACAACTCAAATCTAAATTATGTTTAAAGGATACCCGAGGTGACATGTGACATGATGAGATAGACATGGGTATGTACAGTGCCTAGCACACTAATAACTATGTTGTGTTCCTTTATTTATTTCTCTGCCTGAAACAGTTAAAGGGACTCCGAGCTCAAATAAAAAAAGAAAGTTGTATTCACCCGGGGCTTTTTCCAGCCCAGTGCTGGTCGGGAGGTCCCACGACCGCGTCCTGGCTCCTCTCCATGTCCCCGCTCCGGAATGGCTGACCGGCCGCAGCCCGGGCGACACTCTGCTGAGTGTCGGGCTGTTCCTTCCGCGTATGACGCGGCTGATGTCACACGCCGGCCGCCTCGCGCCATCACGGCGGCCGGCGTGGCAGTACGGCGCATGCACGCTTTAATCGCGCATGCGCCGTACTGCCACGCTGGCCGCCGTGGTGACGCGAGGCGGCCGGCGTGTGACGTCAGCCACGTCATACGCGGAAGGAACAGCCCGACACTCAGCAGAGTGTCACCCGGGCTGCGGCCGGTCAGCCATTCCGGAGCGGGGACATGGAGAGGAGCCAGGACGCCGTCGTGGGACCTCCCGACCAGCACTGGGCTGGAAAAAGCCCTGGGTGAGTACAACTTTCTTTTTTTACTTGAGCTCGGAGTCCCTTTAAACATCGGGTATGTAAGTGGCAGTTCCTTTCTGACTCAGGACTGGGTCAGACTACAGTGTGACCCTCACTGTTAAGAAATTACAACTATAAAACACTTTCCTAGCAGAAAATGGCTTCTGAGAGCAGAAACAGAAAAAGAGATAAAAATGGTCAATAGTTCATAGATTTTAGCTCTGGCATACATCAATGAATGTGTCATTGAGCATAAAACAATAAAACAGTAAAAACTTAAATAGTAGATTTGAATATAAAATAAAACTGAAATATCTTAAAACGTCATTTTAGGAGAAGAAGGATAGATACAATTGTTTATTTTATTAGTTTATTTTCACCTTGGGTGTCCATTAAAACTCCCCTCAAGGGAATGTTAAGATTTTGTTCAATATTTTGCTGCATGGTTCCGTGCAGATTGACTTCCTGTCCTCACCCTCCGGAAGGTAACCACAGTTATTGTCTTGTTTCTGTTCCATGGCTTTATGCCACTTTTGTTGGTTCATTACATGATTGTTCCTCGCATATACTTTATGTATTTTTGGAATTTTATGCTATTCATGTAAGATGCTTGCTATACTAACCTATGACCTTGCGGCAGAGTGCGCCGACAGGGTCATATGTTAGCATAGCATATAATATACTTAGCGCCGTAAAAAAATATTTGTATATCAATTAAAAAAATGTAATGTTATGTTTGTTTAAGAGGGAATCTAGTGACATATAATAGGATGAAGTACAGTGGGTTGCAAAAGTATTTGGCCCCCTTGAAGTTTTCCACATTTTGTCATATTACTGCCACAAACATGCATCAATTTTATTGGAATTCCGCGTGAAAGACCAATACAAAGTGGTGTACACATGAGAAGTGGAACGAAAATCATACATAATTCCAAACATTTTTTACAAATAAATAACTGCAAAGTGGTGTGTGCATAATTATTCGGCCCCCTTTGATCTGAGTGCAGTCAGTTGCCTATAGACATTGCCTGATGAGTGCTAATGACTAAATAGAGTGCATCTGTGTGTAATCTAATGTCAGTACAAATACAGCTGCTCTGTGAGGGCCTCAGAGGTTGTCTAAGAGAATATTGGGAGCAAAAACACCATGAAGTCCAAAGAACACACAAGACAGGTCAGGGATAAAGTTATTGAGACATTTAAAGCAGGCATAGGCTACAAAAAGATTTCCAAAGCCTTGAACATCCCATGGAGCACTGTTCAAAGGATCATTCAGAAATGGAAGGAGTATGGCACAACTGTAAACCTACCAAGACAAGGCTGTCCACCTAAACTCATAGGCCGAACAAGAAGAGCGCTGATCAGAAATGCAGTCAAGAGGCCCATGGTGACTCTGGACGAGCTGCAGAGATCTACAGCTCAGGTGGGAGACTCTGTCCATAGGACAACTATTAGTCATGCACTGTACAAAGTTGGCCTTTATGGAAGAGTGGCAAGAAGAAAGGCATTGTTAACAGAAAGCATAAGAAGTCCCGTTTGCAGTTTGCCACAAGCAATGTGGGGGACACAGCAACCATGTGGAAGAAGGTGCTCTGGTCAGATGAGACAAAAATGGAACTTTTTGGCCAAAATGCAAAATGCTATGTGTGGTGGAAAACTAACACTGCACATCACTCTGAACACACCATCCCCACTGTCAAATATGGTGGTGGCAGCATCATGCTCGGGGGGTGCATCTCTTCAGCAGGGACAGGGAAGCTGGTCAGAGTTGATGGGAAGATGGATGGAGCCAAATACAGGGCAAACTTGGAAGAAAACCTCGTGGAGACTGCAAAAGACTTGAGACTGGGGCAGAGGTTCACCTTCCAGCAGGACAATGACCCTAAACATAAAGCCAGGGCAACAATGGAATGGTTTAAAACAAAAAATATCTATGTGTTAGAATGGCCCAGTCAAAGTCCAGATCTAAATTCAATCGAGAATTTGTGGCAAGATCTGATAACTGCTGTTCACAAACGCTGTCCATCTAATCTGACTGAGCTGGAGCTGTTTTGCAAAGAAGAATGGGCAAGGATTTCAGTCTCTAGATGTGCAAAGCTGGTAGAGACATACCCTAAAAACTGGCAGCTGTAATTGCAGCAAAAGGTGGTTCTACAAAGTATTGACTCAGGGGGCCGAATAATTACGCACACCCCCACTTTGCAGTTATTTATTTGTAAAAAATGTTTGGAATGATGTATGATTTTCGATTCACTTCTCACATGTACACCAGTTTATATTGGTCTTTCACATGGAATTCCAATAAAATTGATGCATGTTTGTGGCAGTAATGTGACAAAATGTGGAAACCGTCAAGGGGGCCGAATCCTTTTGCAACCCACTGTAAATTATGCACAATTTCCATTTTTATGTTTATTAGGGCTGGTGCACACCAGAGCGGTTCTGGAGAGTTTTTTTTAAAACGCTTGCAGGGGAAAACCGCTTGGCTAATGAAAGTGAATGGGATGGTGCATACCAGAGCGGGTCGTTGCATAATAATTTACTTTACTGTCAACAAGAAAGATAACCGTGGTATGTATTTTATGTAACATCTGTGTACGGGGGTGTTTTCCAAAGAAAGATTTTTAGTGAAGCAGTATTTCTTTGTAGGAAATTGAATCAAATATGAAAACCTGGCTGTGCAGAAAAGTGGGTACCTTTGTAATTTAGCTGATTTGAATGCACATAACTGATCAATATTGATTACTAGTTGCCACACCAATCATCTTCTAGCGCTAATACACTTCCATCATATATGCATGTAAGTGCTTTAGCACTGCATCCTCTAAGCACTTACCAGTGGATATCCCTTTAAATGCTGCCTCAAGGGAAGGAGTAAAATACCATCTAAATAGGAGTTTATAGTTTACTTCCACTAAACTAGAAGAGATTGAACCTTTGTGAACCTTTATGAACCCATATCCATGTTTATTGTAATTCTTCATTATTTGAAGGACAACTATCGATCAACAAGTTTTTTTTAGTACTCTGTATTAGGGTTCACCTACCACTTTACCACTAGTGCCAGGGGCACTGTATTGTCCTCCTCTAGGCCCCTGATGTCCCCTCCTCTCAGGCTATGCTACCTTGTCTTGGAAGCCTAAAGGCTTGCTATGGGGGGTTCTGAGAGCCCTTGGAGCCCTGGGACTCACTGCATTGATAAGAGCCTGGTCCAAGGTGCACTCCACCAGTGATTGCCAGACCCCAAATTACTTCTCCCTCCAAGTTGCTATGACATGCAGGGGGAATAGTAATTAGTGCCCCCTGGAATTTCAGCAAAAGCAGGCCGAGCCATCATTCAGCTCACCCTGTGCCAAAGTGACTAGGCAGCGAAACAAAATGTACGTGGGTGTGTATGCATCTTTATTTACGTGGGCAGCATTATGATAAAAACTTGTTATTTTATTTTTAATGGAAAGGATGCAGACATAAAAAAGTGATATTTTATAAACACTGAACAATGGATTTGTATTTTAAAATGTTATAAGCAAAAACAATAAGAAAAGTTTGTAACTCATATATACACTCACCTAAAGGGTTATTAGGAACACCTGTTCAATTTCTCATTAATGCAATTATCTAATCAACCAATCACATGGCAGTTGCTTCAATGCATTTAGGGGTGTGGTCCTGGTCAAGACAATCTCCTTAACTCAAAACTGAATGTCAGAATGGGAAAGAAAGGTGATTTAAGCAATTTCAAGCGTGGCATGGTTGTTGGTGCCAGATGGGCCGGTCTGAGCATTTCACAATCTGCTCAGTTACTAGGATTTTCACGCACAACCATTTCTGGGGTTAGAATGGTGTGAAAAGGGAAAAACATCAAGTATGTGGCAGTCCTGTGGGCGGAAAATGCCTTGTTGATGCTAGAGGTCAGAGGAGAATGGGCCGACTGATTTCAAGCTGATAGAAGAGCAGCGTTGACTGAAATAACCACTTGTTACAACCAAGATATGCAGCAAAGCATTTGAAGCCACAACACGCACAACCTTGAGGTGGATGGGCTACAACAGCAGAAGACCGCACCGGATACCACTCATCTCCACTACAAATAGGAAAAAGAGGCTACAATTTGCACAAGCACACCAAAATTGGATTGTTGAAGACTGGAAAAATGTTGCCTGGTCTGATGAATCTCGATTTCTGTTGAGACATTCAAATTGTAGAGTCAGAATTTGGTGTAAACAGAATGAGAACATGGATCCATCATGCCTTGTTACCACTGTGCAGGCTGGTGGTGGTGGTGTAATGGTGTGGGTTTTTTTTTCTTGGCACACTTTAGGCCCGTTAGTGCCAATTGGGCATCGTTTAAATGCCACAGGCTACCTGAGCATTGTTTCTGACCATGTCCATCCCTTCATGACCACCATTTACCCATCCTCTGATGGCTACTTCCAGCAGGATAATGCATGTCTGCAAAACTCAAATCATTTCCAATTGGTTTCTTGAACATGACAATGAGTTCACTGTACTAAAATGGCCCCATAGTCACCAGATCTCAACCTAATAGAGCATCTTTGGGATGTGATGGAACGGGAGCTTCGTGCCCAACCAGCCTGCCACATCCAGTGCATCCCACAAATTTCCATCAACTGCAAGATGCTATCCTATCAATATGGGCCAACATTTCTAGAGAATTCTTTCAGCACCTTGTTGAATCAATGCCACGTAGAATTAAGGGAGTTCTGAAAGCGATAGGGGGTCAAACACCATATTAGTGTGGTGTTCCTAATAATCCTTTAGGTGTGTGTGTGTGTGTATATATATATATATATATATATATATATATATATATATACTTCTATATAAGCCGACCCGTGTATAAGTTGAGGTACCCACTTTTCCCTTAGAAATCAGGAAAAAGTGATTAACTTGTGAATAAGCCCCCTCCCCAGTATTGTCCCCTCCACAGTAGCCAGATGTGCCCCAAGTACAAGTCAGCTCCCCTCCCCATAGCAAGATATGTCCCAAGGTCTAAAGATGCCTCTAGATGGTGTCAAAGATATGAGACATGACGATTGCCACACAGGACGAATCCCTGATCATTGCACTGCTGACATGTTGCTGGCACGCAATGCTCCGCAAATCAGGGGACAAAGGTAGTAGGAATTCATGATTTAAACTAGTGTTAAGTACAGCAGGTGTGCAAAGGGGAATGAAAGGGTTATTTACAGGGTTGCTCGTAAACTACGCCAGTGCAAATCTACGCGTCGTAGTCCGCAACTACGCATCGTAGTATGTAGATGAAGTTTAAAAACCATGCTTACGTATTTACGCGTAGTCGTAGTACCGCTATTCGAAGCTTCGCCCGATATGCATAGTTGACGTATGTATTGAGAAGTCAACTACGCATTCGGTAACCGCGTCTATTTTTCTGCGTGCGGATCATTGTTTTTAATTGCGCATGCGCAGAAATGTTATTGCCCTTCCATGCGCATACAATTCCGCATTGGAAGGTGGAATGTACGCATATATTAGTTCACGCATGCGCATATTTAGCGGATTAATGCAGAAATGTTTCCGCATAAGGGCATAAGCGTCCGCATACACTACGCTTCGCACTACGTGAAGCTTCCGTATTTTACCACGTAGTCTACGAAAATGCAAAGGTAGCGAATCTTTTTGACTTCAAAACCATAGTTTGCGAAGCGTAATTGCGTAGAACTACGCACAGTTCCAGCGTAGCGATGTTGGCTGACTACGACCATCCCTGGTTATTTACCCATAAATCAGCATTCTCCCTGCGCTCCAAATAGGTCCATGTGTCCTATTAGTCGCGTTTCAAGCCTCGCTGCCGTCACTTCCTCCTTCAAGCCGGAATGAGGAAGTGACGGCAGCGAGGCTTGGAACAGGACTAACAGGATGCATGGACCTATTTGGAGTGCAGAGAGGACGCTGATTTATGGGTAAATAACCCTTTCATTCCCCGCCATACACCTTCTGTAATTAAAACTAATTTAAATTACAAATTCGAGTGCAGAAGCACTCGTGAGCCCATTGGAAACCGCAAGAAGCCAGGTGGCAAAAGCAGAATCACTAGTGCATGATCCTTACACTCCTCTGCCAGTAACATAACCTGCTCCACCATCCGTTCTGCTCCACTGACACACATATTAACCAAGGTGGTAACATTTCAGGACATTTTTTTGTTGTTTAACCTATTTTGGTTCCTGGACGTAGTTTCTACGTCCAGGAACCATGCGCGCTACCGCGTGCTCCCACGGCCGATCGTGCGCGTGCACGCGCACTCCCGGCTACGGATTCGGTAGCCAAGGAATCAATGTATCGGGCTATGAAGCCCGATCACTGATTCCTCTCCCCCGCTGAAAAAGCGACAGCTTCTCTCGGAAGCTGGGCTTTTTCTGGCCGTCTCCTTCCCGATGCGTCACTGTAAGCGCGTGCTACGCTTAGAGTGACGTCATGTAAACAAACTCATGGCCGCCATCTTGTGGCCAAAAAGTAATACTACACCTGAAAAAAAAAAAAAAGAAAGAATTAACACACATTTACATTATAAATCTATGGTTTACCTCCCACCCTCCCAAAAGTACCCAAATAAAATGTTTAGTATTAAAAAAAAAAAAAACATTACAATTAAAAAAAAAAAACATGTAAATATTTACCTAAGGGTCTAAACTTTTTAAATATCAATGTAAAGATGAAATATTTCTATATTTTTTTTTATTTTAAACTTGTTAATAGTGATAGATGCAAAATGGAAAAAATGCACCTTTATTTCCAAATAAAATATTGTCGCCATACATTGTGATAGGGACATAATTTTAACGGTGTAATAACCGGGACATATGGGCATATACAATACGTGAGTTTTAATTATGGAGGCATGTATTATTTTAAAACTATAATGGCTGAAAACTGAGAAATAATGAATTTTTCCATTTTTTTTTTATTCTTCCTGTTAAAATGCGTTTACAGTAAAGTGGCTCTTAGCAAAATGTACCCCCCAAAGAAAGCCTAATTGGTGGCAGAAAAAACAAGATATAGATCAGTTCATTGTGATAAGTAGTGATAAAGTTATAGGCTAATGAATGGGAGGTGAACATTTCTCTCGTGAAAACCACGGAACCTGAATGGGTTAAAAATTAGGCTTATACACAAGTATATATGGTACATAAAATTCTAATTATATAACATTGGCTGCATTTGAGTTAAATGTGTAGCTCTCCACACAAGTGACAGGTATGTGCAATAGCTTATCTCATGCAACAAACTCTGTAAATTACAGAGCCAGCAGATAAGAGAGGTTATATGTCAATGACAAAATGCTGTTCCTCTGCCAAAATGCCTCCCTAAGTCCAATATCCATATTTGACCCCAGGAAGGGAGGGAGATGATGGCTGGCATTGGCTTACTTTCTGGCTCCTCTGATTATAAAAGTGGAAACATTTCTCAGGACGGGTGGAGGTGACGCGTGATCCAACATGCAGCTTCTCCTGGTGACCCTCTGCCTGGCGGTCTGCAGCTCAGCACTTGTATCAGCCTCAGAACCGTAAGACAATTACTCTCTAATATCTCAGCACAGATACCAGCCAGATTAGACATAAGCAATACAGTCTAGTCATATTTAATTCAGATGCATATTGAAGTAGTTAAGGCTGTTGCCTTTGATGCTGGGTTTGAGCCTCTACACACATCCAATTTTTATCCTCAGATAACTGACCAATTTTACCATTTCCATGTAGTATTAGAGCAAACCTACACAGCAAAATCGGTCGGCCCTCATACTGCAAGGTAGTGCCTAAATTGGCCAATCATCTGCAGATTAACCACCGTAGTGGTAACCCGGAGTCAGGCTTGAGCATAATTTATTTTGTATTTAAATGTAATCAGGAACCATAATTTTGCAATTCCGTATAATTTTCACATCATTTTGTGTTGACTTTAGCTGTTAATAGCGCAGCCCCCATACGTGCTATCATCACCAAAATTACTAGGTATGTTGAGAGGAATTGTGAGAACAAGTAAAGACATTTTTTTTCAAAAAGATCTTGAAGTTTTTTCCGAGTTTAAAAAACATTTTTTCTTTGCATTTTTTTAAAAATCTATTTTCTTTAAAACTACAAGGTCTTTTTTTCTTTTTATCTTGTTCCCATGCTTTGCTATTAATAGCTAAACTCAGCACAACATTACCTGAAAATTACTGAAAATCACGAATGGATTACACAAAATCAACTGAATGTCCAAATCGTAAGGGTGCATGGCCGTAATTAGCAGATTACAACCTTCGCTACTGTGCGCTATCTGCGCAGGGCATTTTTAGTGTCATTTAATGCATCAACCAAGTATAATATAAAATACTAGCAGGAGCAAGAGGAAATGTCCTGGATCCTAGACTACAGCATAATAACACTTAAAAAATACAAAGAGATTGAGTCACAAAATTGATCTCTTTAATTATTTCTCTTATTAGTATTGGTGCTCAAATATGAGATCCTGCACTTGGAAACCTAAATTATGCAGAACTCCACACTTCCGAAGAGGCAGGGCTGCTCTGCGCACACCACGCACCTGAGTTTGGAGTGGCTATAGCGCCAATGCTATCGCCCGTGGCCCGCGCACTGCATTTGCTGGACCCCAAATTACTTCTCTCTCCGAATTGCTATGACTCGGAAGGGGAATAGTAGTTAACACCGCTTGGAATTTCAGCATTAGCAGGGTGAGCCATTATTCGGCTCACCCTGCGTCAAAGTGATCGAGTGACAAAGTGCCATGTACACCACCTCAGCACCCAAGCTAGTGGACAGGCTCACGGGAAGTCTCATGCTGAGCTTTAAGTTACTTCAATGCTACCTCCTATGATTTGGAAGGAGGAAGCATCGGAGTCATGTGAAACGCGCCGTGCAGTCCCCATGACCCAGTCCACTAGCTTGGGTGCTAAAGTGTTCAGGATAATTCAGGTTTCCTTATGCAGGATCACAAATTTGAACACCAACTCTACTCTTTACCCACCTTCTCTATAAAATAGCTTGTCAACACATTCCGTGTCAAACATTCAATCAGGGCTCGTTCACACTAGAGGCGTTTTTGGCCAAATTTAAGCGTGGACGGTTTTTTTTTTAAAAAAAAGTGGCTACACCATGCTTCTCTATGAGACAGTTCACATCTGAGCGATTCATTTCCAATCAGCTCAGAAAAGTGGTGCATGGGCAATTTTGCACTGTTACAAAGGTGATTAAAGGATACTGCAGCCCACAGGCTGCAGAGCGATAAAACCTGCAATGTGTAGGAAAAGAAAAGGACATACTCACCGCTCCCCTTGCTCATTACAGTTGGAGGTTTTATCTCTACGCAGCCTGTGGGCTGCAGTATCCTTTAACAGGATGAGAAAAGTTTTTTGTGAGTTTTTTTTTTTTTAGATCAGTCTAAAAAACCTAACTACCACTGTGTGGGTTGGAAATGTGACTATCACAATGGAGACTACTTTGGATCAAAGATGGGTGGGATGGGTAAATGGTCAATAATAAGTTTTGAGACGGCCTCCGAGTGGTATGTTATGAAAACACTGTTAATCTGATTCTACTTCTTGCCGACCACTCCACGCCAATTGGCGTGAACGTGGTGGCAGCTCTAGGACCACTTCACGCCGATTGGCATACATGGCCTGGAATGGGGATTGCAGGGGAGCGTGCGCAGCCCCCCTCTGATGATGGAGCTCCGCTCGGAGACCATTAGACGGCGAAACCACCATCTAATAAGTCTGTACAGCACTGCAATCTAAGGCAGCGCTGTACTAAGGACATCCGTGTGACACGGCTGTCCCCCGGGACACAGGGAAGCGATCCGCTGTGATAGGCTGAAGCCTATCACAGGCGATCGCTGTAATTGGCTGATGGGGAAGGGAGGGAGGTAGAGGGAAATAAATATAAAAAAATACAGAAATTAAATACAAAAAGAAAGAAATATTTATAAAAAATAAACACACCTGAGGTGATCAGACCCCACCAACAGAGAGCAGAGAAAAGGGGGGGGGGGTCACTTCTGTGTCGTGTTGTGCGGCCCTGCAGCTAACCCTTAAAGTTGCAGTGGCCTATTTCTGTAAAAATGGCCTGGTCTTTAGGGGTGTTTAACACTGCAGTCCTCAAGTGTTTAATACAAAAGTCCTTATGTGTCCTGACTGACTTTCCTGCTGATCCCCTGCAACTTATACATGTATCCATAAACCCTAAACAAGCCTGACAAGATTAGCACCATGCTTGTTTCAGGTGTGTGATTCAGACACTTCTGCAGCCAAAGAGAGTAGCAGGACAGCCAGGCAATCAATATTGTTAAAAGGAAATAAATATGGCAGCCTCCATATGCTTCTTCAGGTGTACATTAAGTTGGACATATGACACCTGATGCACCAACTAGCAGTAAGATCACCCTAAAACCCATTAGCGCCATGTTATCAACCATGACAAATGCATCCTCTAATGAGTTAATGGGTGGTGCTCTCCTGACATTAGTAATGGTAAGATTGCTATGCACTGGCTGCACATGACAATTGTATTGCTAGTTGTTGCATCAGGCTCGTGATAAGGTAAGTATACAGGAGCTCACACAAGAATGTGACAGCTGGCCAGAGCAGGTAAATAGATTTCTGCACTATGCTCCAAATGTGAACTATGCAGGACTTGACTTACTAAAGCTAAAAATGTTATCTCACAATGCACTTTGTACTCAACATCAGTTCTGTGGAAAAAATTCCTGAAGTGTAATTTTGATCTTTAAAGGACAGCTGAAGTGAGAGGGATATGGAGGCTGACATACTTTTTTCCCCTTCTAACCACTTGAGGACCGTAGGCTTTACCCCTCCCCAGTGACCAGGCTATATTTTACAATTTTGGCCATTGCAGCTTTAAGGGCTCGCTGCAGGGCCGTACAACTCAGCACACAAGTGATCCCCCTTTTCTGCCCACCAATAAAGCTTTTTATTGGTGGGCTCTGATCCCTGCCACCCTGTTTGTTCATTTTTTTAATTTGTTTTATTTGTTTGTTTGTTTTCTTGTAAATAAATTTCACTTTTTTTTTAACAATCCCTCCCTCCCTCCGCCAGCCAATCACCGTGATCGGCTGTCATAGGCATCAGCCTATGACAGCCAATCGCTCTTGTGCCTCCCAGGGGGACAGCAGTCACATGGCTGTCCTCAATAGAGCGCTGCCGTAGATCGCATCGCTATACAGTGTAAATAGATGCGGTTTCGCCATCTAGCAGTCTCCTAGCGGCGATCAAATTCAACCAGAGATGCGCGCGCATCGGCGCGCAGGATCTCCTGCAAAACCCCGCCCCAGGACTTCACACCAATTGGCATTGAGTGGTCCTGGGGCTGCTAACCATGGCCATGCCAATTGGCGTGGAGCGGTCTTAAAGCAGTTAAACAATGCACATTGCCTGGCTGAACTGCTGATCCTCAGCTTGTAATACTTTGTCCTTGATCCTGAACAAGCATGCAGATCAGATGTTTGACTTGAGTTTGACTACATTAGCCGCATGCTTGTTTCACGTGTGTGATTCAGACACTACTGATGCATGAAAGATCAGCAACTGGTATTATTTAAAAGGAAATATATATGGCAGTCTCTACGTCCCTCTCAGGTCAGTTGTGCTTTAAAATTGAAATTGATTTCATTTGCAAAAATAATTTATATTGTGAACTGCTAACATAAGTTTTTCAAGCCTCTTTTATAACTGTATAAATGCCTCAGTCCTTATATGGAATTAGAAATGAAGGAATAATTTCTCATGCATTTGCTGTGGCAGTCATGTGACCTGCTACAATGTTACTTCCTACAATCACAGATGCAGAAGTTAAAACTGGAACCATTCATTTAAGTCAGGAAGCCAGGTAGGGGTTTTGACTGGAAGAGTTTAATCTTAACCACTTTACCCCCGCCCGTACGAATTTCTCCGTCCCTTTTTCCATCCTTTAACCCCCAGGGACGGAGAATTCCGTACTTTCCGCGCTCCCGCCGCTGCCCGTGCTCCCGCTCAAAAACGCCACCGGCCGCTCATAAACACGCCGCCACCCGCTCGCCCGGAGATCAATGAACGGGAAAATCCATTCCCGTTCGTTGATCTAAGCCCTGCAATGATCCGCTGCTCTCCGATGAGCAGCGCGATCATTGTGAAAAAAAAACACGTTACCAGCCTCCTTGTACTTCCTCCAAGCCTCCGGAAGGACGCTTGGAGGTCGCATTAAACAAAAAGTTACTGTTGCCATCTTGTGACCAAATAGTAAAATTACACCCTAAACATTTTTCACATACAAATGAATTACTTATACACAAAAAATTCACTCATTACCTCCTACACTCCCAATTTTTTTTTGTGTAATTTGTGTATGTAAAAAAAAAAATTTACAATTAAAAAAAATACATAAATAGTTACCTTAGGGACTGAATTTTTTAAATATTTATGTCAGGAGGGTACAACACTGTTACTTTATAAACTATGGGCTTGTAATTAGGGATGGACGCAAAACTGAAAAAAATGCACCTTTATTTCCAAATAAAATATTGGCGCCAAACATTGTGATAGGGACATAATTTAAACGGTTTTATAACTTTGACAAAAGGGCAAATACATTTCATGGGTTTTAATTACAGTAGCATGCATTATTTAAAAACTATAATGGCCGAAAACTGAAAAATAATTAATTTTTTGCCCACATTTTTCCTATTTTCCCATTAAAACACATTTAGAATAAAATAATTCTTGGCATAATGTCCCACCTAAAGAAAGCCTAATTGGTGGCAAAAAACAAGATATAGTTCATTTCATTGTGATAAGTAATGATAAAGTTATAGACAAATGAATGGAAGGAGCGCTGAAAGGTGAAAATTGCTCTGGTGCTCAGGGGGTAAAACCCCTCAGTGGTGAAGTGGTTAAAGAGCAGTGGTGAGCTGAAATTTCACATATGCAAAATTAGGTTAGGTGTTATTATGTAATTATGTGTAGGTGTTATTGCAAACATGTACACAAAATTTTGCATAATCATAATTAGCTGATTACGATCATGACTATTAAAAAGGAGGTAAATGTTAGGAACCAGAAATGGATTGATGCTGAGGAGAGAACTTAAAGTGAACCTCCGGACTAAAAATCTACTCAGCAGCACTGAAAAGGCTTGGTGTTTCTTTAACAGTTTCACAGCATCAGAACTTTGTTTTTCTTACCAAAGCATCATTTTTAGCTGCATTTTTATCTAAGCTCCACCCATCAAAGAAAACTGCCCGGGCTTTTTTTCCCTGATGCTGTGCAGAGCATGATGGGATTTCCTATGTTATTAACGTTGCCTAGCAACTGGGAGAGGTGAACAGCACACAGGACAGTTGGAACTGTGTCTCATGCTCCCTGTCACCTCCTTTCAACCAAAAAGATGTCTGCCATCGTGAAATCAAACATTTGCCTGTTCTTTTAAAACAGGGTGGGTAAGAGATTATATTATCTATCTATTTTAATTAACATAACTGATGTAACTTAATGACAGTATGTTTGTTTAGGCTGGAGTTCCTCTTTAAGGTTATGTGTTGGGAAAATAGAGAAACAGTTAGGGATTAAAGAAATATTGTCAGAATTCACATGCGCAAATAGCGCAGTTATATTTTAATGGATGCTATGCAAATATGTGAGGCTCAGATTGCACTCACAACTTGTGATTTGTCTGTATGACACATTACCCTATTTGTTTAACCCATGTCACACTACCAGTGCACGCGTTTTGTGCTTAGCGCATGTTATGTAATCTGTGCAAATTTCATTACAATTTTACATGTGCTTCCTGCGCACACACATTTTGATGTTCATATTTGAATATAGCACAACAAATCTAGCCTCACATAGTCAGGATTTTCATTGTGTACCACGCACTGTAGTATAGTTTGAAGACCAAAGAGTATAGTTTGAAGACCAACAAATTGTAAAGTGTACCCAAGCCAAAGTTCAAGTACAAAATCCTATACTTGCCTAAGAAGAGGGAAGCCTCTGGATCCTAATGAGACTTGTTTCCTTGGTTTCTTGGTTCCTTCGTTGCCAGGGGCGTGACTAGAATTCCCCGGGGCCCCTTAAAAAAACTGAGTGCCCCCCCTTTCCCCGGTGCCCTCTCAGAGGGGGTGGAGAGGTTGCAGCATGAGGGGAGAGCATTGGACATTGGTGGGGAGGGGGGATGTCCCCCCCCCCCCCTCACCTCGGGCTCTCCTCTCAGTGTGCTCTCCTCCAGCATCAATTACAGTGCGAACAGCAGCAGACAGCGAGCAGCAACACATACCTTCATCTAGAATTCTCCGACCTCTAAGAGCCTCGCGCCACTTCCTGTGTAAACAGGAAGTAGTGTCAGACACTGAGAGAGCGGAACCTCTGGATGAAGGAATGTGTTGCTGCCCGCTGTCCGCCACTGCTCGCACTGTAATTGATGCTGGAGGGGAGCACGCTGAAAGGAGAGCCCGAGGTGAAGGAGGGGGGACCGTGCCCCCTACCTGCCAATTTCCAATGCTCTCTCCTCATGCTGCAACCCCTCCCCCCCTCCCAAACAGCCCTGCATAGGCCCCAGAGCGGCTTTGGGCCCCCCGGCTGCATGACTCGCATTTCCTATTGTTACGCCCCTGCCCATTGCCCCTCTCGAACCCTCCAAAGATTACCAACAAGGGCTTGTCAATAATATGACCAGGGCTGCACTACTATTCAAGCATGTTCATGGCTGTACTGCACCTGCATGAGTATGGCCACGTCTGTGCGGTAAGCCTGAGCCCCTCGTGCACAAGCAGTATTCTGCTACTGGGCAGGCATGGGCGTGCTTGTGTTGCTGCAGCATGGCCATTTTTTTGTGCCAGAAGAAGATTGTGGCCCCGATCAGCTGGAGTGTCCCGGGCAGTGACCAGAGGACAACGTGGGCAGCCTTTGAAGGATACAGAGGCTTCCCTCTCTTTAGGTAAGTATGTGTTACTAAACCCAAGCTTCAGCTCGGGTTCTGTTTAAATACTATGAACAGATTATGTAGGTAAGTTAGGAAGGTAATCATTGTAGTCATCAGGAGATTTGAAAGAAAAACAAAGGTCCAGCTTACTCATTTGACTAGGCATTTGGTTTAACTGACTCACTGTTACTAAAAAAGACTATCTTTTAAAAAGACAACTGTACCAACCAGATCCATGGACTATGTCAGTGATAATAATAATATTGATCTTACTCTGTTTACACAGACACTATGTGATCACAGTTCCTGGACGTATTCAGGAGGGATCCGAGGAGAAAGCCTGTGTAACCTTCCATGATGACCTTCATGAACCAGTTAAATTAAAATTTGAGCTGAGAAAAGATGACCATGTCCAAGTGGTTGCTGAGCAGAGTGTAGACGGCCATGATTATACAAACTGCTTTCCTTTCAAGGTGAGTAGAAATGTCTACATAGAGAGTATGTAAACTAATAACAATCTGAGGTCAGAAGTAAATAGTAAAAAAATAGGGCCCAAATGCAATTCTTTTTCTCCTAGGAGATAATTTTTCAACTTATTTTTTAAATAATGTTTCACCACTTTGCAATTAAAAATGTCGCAGGAGATCGCGGGGGATCCGGGGGTGCCCGACACTCTAACTAGCTAACCTAGTGCTAGCTAGAGGCTTTACAGTTACTTAGGTAAATTATTTCATTAAGTGGTGACTCCTGGGGCCACAGGGCCAGATTTATCAATGCATTACCGACAGTTTTTTCTTCTAAAACTGTTCTAACCAGCAGAAGAACAGTTCTGCATGATAGTAAGAAACTTCCCAAAGCCTATGTAATAGCAGCAGTTTAGCGTGGATTTCTAGAGCTACACTTCAGTTAAGAAAAGTGCAAATCCATTCCTTAACTGCTGCAGATTAAGAAGTGCTCATTAGCAGTTCTCCAGATAGTGCAGGCTAGATGTGATTTGTGAAGGGCTCCTCCCCTCTCACTCAGAGCTTGCTGACAGCAGGTGTGTTGGTTACCTCAGCAACAGCAATTCCCCTCACACACTGCACTGCCTGAGAGACCTTCCTGGCTCCTTCTAGTCCTAACAGTTTAAGAAGGAATCTGCACTATGTAGTGATTTCTGAGGATGTCTGAGACAGTTCTGCACGGATTTCTAAAAACCTACTAATATTTTGTCTCAGACACTCTTGATAAATCTGGCCCACTGAGCGGTATGCCCGACACAGTGTCGGGCATACCACTAAGGAGGTTAAAGGGCATTTTGTTTATAAGACAAAAAAATCTTAGGAGAAAAACGAAACTGTCTTTGGCCCAATCTGTTTTAAAACCAAAGTATTTTATAATGTAAGAAGACATAGTTCAAAGTCTTGTATGGATTGGACACTGTGGGCCTGATCCAATTCACTTATTTTTCCTAGGAGATAATTTTAGACTTTCATCCTTTATTTAAATAACCTTTCAGCAGTCTACAATTGAAAAAGTACCAAAAAAGTAGGGGGGGGGGGGGAGTACTGTAAATAATAAAATGTCACCTAGGAGAAAACTTTGGAGAAAAATTGAATTGGACTGAGCCCAGTTTCTTCAGCATATCCTGTCTAAAAGTGGGAGTGTCTTTGGCCTTGTGCAATGTTTCATACACCAGAATATTAAAATGGAAGCAAGTTTGCTTTAGTTCCAGATGCATGCTTTATATCACTAGGCTGCCTCGTCTTAGGCTTATAAAGTTAATTTTAACCAGTTCAGCCTTCAGTCGTTTTCACTTTATGCATCCGAGCAATGTTCACCTCCCATTCATTAGCCTATAACTTTATCATTACTTATCACAATGAACTGATCTATATCTTGTTTTTTCCGCCACCAATTAGGCTTTCTTTGGGGGGGTACATTTTGCTAAGAGCTACCTTACTGTAAATGCATTTTAACAGTAAGAATAAGAAAAAAAATGAAAAAATTCATTATTTGTCAGTTTTCGGCCATTATAGTTTTGAAATAAAACGTGCCTCCATAATTAAAACCCACGTATTGTATTTGCCCATTTGTCACAGTTATTTCACCGTTTAAATTATGTCCCTATCACAATGTATCGCGACAATATTTTATTTGGAAATAAAAGAGCATTTTTTCCGTTTTGCATCCATCACTATTTACAAGCTTATAAAAAAAAATAGAGAGAAATATTTCATCTTTACATTGATATTTAAAACGTTTAGACCCTTAGGTAAATATTTATGTGTTTGTTTTTGTTTTTTTATAGTAATGTTTTTTTTTGTTTTTTTTATGAAACATTTTATGTGGGCATTTTTGGGAGGGTGGGATATAAATAGTGTTTTATTTGGGGAAATATTTGTGTATTGTAATGTTTTTTTACTTTTACTTGTAGTTTTACTTTTTGGCCACAAGATGGCAATCTTGAGTTTGTTTACATGACGTCACTCTAAGCCTACAATGTACGCTTAGAGGGACATAGCTTCAAAAAAAGCGTAGTTTCCGAGAGAAGTTTTCGCTTTTTCAGCGGGGGAGAGGAATCAGTGATCGGGCACCATAGCCCGATACATTGATTCCTGGGCTACCGAATCCACGGCCGGGAGTGCGCGTGCACGCGCGCGATCGGCCGCGGGAGCGCGCGGACACGCAGGTGGACTCCTGGACGTAGGTACTACGTCCTGGAGGCATAAATGGTTAAAGGACCACTTTTACAAAGAATAGTCAAATATAAAATACATGTAAACCCATACAAAGAAGAAGTCCAGTATGTTTCTTTTTGAGCCATACATTACTTTTCTTCTATGTTTCTGTAACTTACAGTAGGTAATACAAATCTGAATGAACTGGCATGTTTTTGACTAGTCCATCTCTTCATGGGGGGATTTTCTGTATTTCATTTATTCTTTGCAAAAGCAATTTCTGAAAACGTTCTATACAAAGATACAGCCCCCCAACTGTTTGCATACTATTCTGGCAGTTGAATTGATAAACCCCTGCTCGCTAAGTGCTTTTGAAAATAAAAAAAAAACCCTAAGAATCCCCTATGAGGAGATGGGCTAGTCCAAAACCTGTCAGGTCTGTCAGATTTCTTCTGCCTGCTGTAAGTGACAGCAACATAGGAGATAAGTAATTTATAGCACATTTTACCCTGGGAGAAATGTACTTTTTATTTATATGTGTTCATGTATACATGTGTTCATGTATTTTGAGTTTTTAAATTTTTCGCAATAGTGGTTCTGTCCATTTTTTTTTAGCCACTGTTCAGTGTAAATCCAGTGGCATCCAGATGCCTTTTATCTTAGGGACTTACAGCTATTATAGCCAACCAACACTTTCATTTAACATTTCTGTTTAGCTACTCTCTACTATGACTGGTAGGTTTGTGTCACCATATTTATAACAGAAGATTGTGCAATAACCTATAGCTAAGATTGTATCCTATAACGATGCATTTCACAGTTGACTCTTCTGTTTTATGAGAAGGTATCGGGGACATTCAGGAGCACCACCTACTCTAATATCGTTGGGAAGTTCTTTTAGAAACTAAAGGGGCCATTTTGTCGCCCTTTTCCCCTGCATAAGGTTTCCTACATGTCTGTACCATTCTGCTTCTGGGAGCAGAAGTGTGGCAGCAGCTCCCAGTGCATCATGCTAGCAGTAGCAGCTTTCGGGGGCCTGTGGCCTGGCCAGGCACTTTATCCAGGACACTAGCCATCCAGATTTGCCGCAACAGAGTAGACTTCCTCCGCAGTTGTCCGCAGTGTACTACGCAGGCGCTGTGCCTGCGGAGTACACCACGGACAATGTGGGCTTGATTGACAGCGGCGCTCGCACAGGCACAGTAGAGAGATGACCTCAAGGTCGCCCTCTGCACTGGCAGGGACCCCAGACCGAACAGCTGAGAGTGAAGCTTCGGCATGGAAGGTGCCATCTGAAATGGGCTGGAGGAAGCCCCAGGTAAGTAGGGGGGGGGCTTAGTTTGCCTGATGACTCCTTTAACTAACTGGCTATTTTAAGTCAAAAGTGTCACATCTCAGCTCTTCTGGACCCTTTTTTTACTTAATGCGTCGTGTTGAGTTACATTGCACGGCATTGCGTCCCATTTGCCAAAGTGGTACACAAAATAACTCAACACATAACGGGGAGGGGCGTGGCCCCAATGTGGCCCTTCAAAGTGACTCAACACGCAGTAAGTGTAAAAGTGCCCTCACCCTTTATATTTTTTAGCAGATAACCCTCACTGAATGGATGTAGACTTGACTTTGGCTTGTAACTACAACTTGTGGCTTCAGCCACAGTAATCAGCAACTTTTAGTAAAGTAAAAGTAGAAACAGAAAGCCTTTAAGCAAATAATGGCAACAACAATTGTTGTGTTTCTTAATAGGTTCCTGCAGTTGAAGCATCTAACACACGCTGGTCATTCCATGTATCCGCACATGGAGAACATATAAATGTTGATGAATCCCAAGACATTATAATAGATAAAGCATTTGATGTGTGCCTCATCCAGACAGACAAAACCGTATACAAGCCTGGCGACACAGGTATGACTTACAAAAATAACTATTTCATGTAATTAGTTTCTGTCCCTTGCTGATTATTCTTTAAAGAGGAATGTGTCTATGATGGTTCAAGTTTATCCAGTGCTTTAAAGGGGAACTGAAGAGAGAGGTATATGGAGGCTGCCATGTTTCTTTCCTTTTACGCAATACTAGTTGCCTGGCAGCCCTGCTGATCCTCTTCCTCCAATAGTTTTTGTACTAGACCCTAAACAAGCATGCAGCAGATCAGGTGTTTCTGACCTAATTGTCAGATCTGACAAGACTAGCTGCATGCTTGTTTCTGGTGTTATTCAGATACAACTGCAGAGAAATAGACCAGCAGGGCTGCCAGGCAACTGGTATTGATTAAACGGAAATAAATATGGCAGCCTCCGTATACCTCTTACTTCAGTTCCCCTTTAAGACTTTATAAAAGGAGATAGAAATGGAACTAGCACTGGGAGTGGCTAAGTATTATTTGTTCGCAAATTTTCACCAAACTACTTCTTGCTTCAAAAATATATATTTTTTTTAATATAAATACATTGTATTTTTGCAATATAGTCAATGAAAAACAAACACCACTGAAACCGCAATTTTTCACAGAATCGAACATCTTGCGGAAACCATGACTTTTCATTCACAAATATATCAATCGGGTTATGTATGGGTGTATGTGACGTCCACAAATGTGACAGTGAATTACGGTTTTAAATAAAAAATGTCAAAAACAGCAGAAAAATGTATCAAAACAGTGGAAAATCATAAAAAAATGCAGAAAAATTTAAGAATTATAGAATGATTTTCAAAGGCAAATGAAACTACAATAAAAATGTAAATGCAAATGAAACCGCAATGAAAATGTAAAGCATTATAGAATGATTCTTAATGGCATTTTTTTTTGTGTGAAAAGACATTGTACATTTTGTTAAAACTGTGAGGGCCCGTTCACACTGCACGCGTTTCCAGCCGTGTTTTGGAAACATGTGCAGGAGGCCGACACGCACAACAGCAGACAGTGCATAGAGTGCACTGTCTGATGTTCACAATGCATGCGTTCTGGACCTGTGCGGTCCGGGAACGCATGCTGCACGCAGATTTTGCAAAAACGCACGGCTGTCTCATTCACTTTTCATTGATTGATGGGATCAGCCACGCAACGCACAGAAACGCTGTTGGCGTGCGTTCATACGCGTTGCGTTCCGCACGCATGGCCATCCGCATTTGTGATCTGAACGGGCCCTGACATTTTGATCACAAATATATCAACTGGTATATGTATGGGCTTACACAACATCCGCAAATGCCACAGTGAATTACACTTTTTAAATAAAAAGTGGCAAAGACAGTGGGAAAATGCAAGGGGAAAAAAAAAAAAACAGTGGAAACCGCAAAATACTGTGGAAAACCGTAAAGAATTATAAAATGAATTTCAAAGTCAAATATTTAATTATTTTCACAAATGTGGGTGGTCCATCTCCCTGTGGGAGATTCTCAGTATTGACTTTATCCTTTACAAAAGCATGTGAGGGCCCGTTCACACTGCACGCGTTTCCAGCCGCGTTTTGGAAACGCTTGCAGGAGGCCGACACGCACAACAGCAGACAGTGCATAGAGTGCACTGTCTGATGTTCACACTGCCATATTCACAAATATGTCAGCCAGCTCCCCTACTCATTTGCATAGAATTTTTGCAGTTTGACTAAATAATTGACAATCAGTAAGTGTTTTTGTGGAAAAAAGTAATAACTGAGAATCCGCCATGAGGAGATGGACTATTCCAAAACCTGACAGATATGTCCAGTTTTCACTACCTACCAGTGGCACAGCAAAGGAGCTATGAGTGCAAGTTTTACATTGCCCTACCCCCTTAGCACTCTATACGTAACAATTGATACGTTGCACCAAAACCTGCAAGGACAAACACAGTGTCAGAGGTGCAAGAAGGGGATGGCGAACCGTTTGTTGATTATTACTACAATTCAAAGCAGGCACCACTGGGTAGTGTAGTGTATTGTAGTTTGTAGTGTACCAGCAATGACAGGAATGAGACTCTATAGATGTTCAGTGTTATCCAAAAGCCTTTTATTGCATATGCTTAAAGAGAACCCGAGGTGGGTTTGAAGAATATTATCTGCATACAGAGGCTGGATCTGCCTATACAGCCCAGCCTCTGTTGCTATCCCAAACCCCCCTAAGGTCCCCCTGCACTCTGCAATCCCTCATAAATCACAGCCACGCTGCTGACAAACAGCTTGTCAGAGCTGGCTGTGGTTATCTCTATAGTGTCAGTCTGCTGCTCTCCCCGCCTCCTGCAGAACTCCAGTCCCCGCCTGCATCCCTTCCCTCCCTGCTGATTGGAGGGAAGGGACCGGGGCAGGGACTGGAGCTATGCAGGAGGCGGGGGAGCAGCTGAGACTGACACTACAGATGTAAACACAGCCTCACAGCACGGCTGTGATTTATGAGGGAATGCAGAGTGCAGGGGAACCTTAGTGGGGTTTGGGATAGCAACAGAGGCTGGGCTGTATAGGCAGATCCAGCCTCTGTATGCAGATAACATTCTTTAAATACACCTCGGGTTCTCTTTAAAAGACTCTGCAGTTAGGTCTTTTTTTAATCTTCTGACACCACCAGTCTACAACATCTGTAGCCCTTGGCGGAGCAGTTCAGAAAGTATCTCTCCGCCACTCTCTTTTTGAATGGGAGGGTTGACGGGATGGGGAGCTGAGTGTGTTGCTGCAAATTTTGGGGGATTTTGGGGGAAAAGGAGTCGCCAGGATGTGGTCGGAGCTAACTGTTAAGAAAATATTTACTCTATACAGTGCTACAGAAGATGTCAGTGCTATATAAATACACAATAATACAATGGTAGGACATTATATGACAGTCAGAAAAGGGGGACATATGAAAGAAGGGTATGCATAGGAGGAGGGGGGATAAAGTAATAGAGAGAGATAGAGGGAGGGGAGAAATGATAGGAAGACCCCTCACCAGGACTGCAGACATCACCAGTGCTGTTTTTCAGGGAAATGCTGTTAAGAGGCCACTAAAATCTGAAAAGAGGAAAGACTACTAATCAGGGCCGGCCTTTGACCTGAGCGACCGGAGCGATCGCTCAGGGCGCCGGCTTCCAGGGGGCGCTCCTGCCACCTGGCTGCATGTGGCTGCTGCGGCCCCGTCTGGGTCCGTTTCGCTCCGCCCCCTGGTGCCGCTGCTGGGGAGCAAACATGCGGCCGCCGTGATGGAGGGGGGAGCCGCGGGGAGGGCAGCCCGACCTCTCCCTCCCTTCCTCTCCGGGCCGCCCTCCGTGCTCCCCCCTCCGATGCAGACTCGGCAAGTTATGCACAGAGAACTCACCTTCCTGGTTCCGATCGCCGGCGCCTCTCACTTCCCGCTGTTCGCCTCTTCTACATTAGTTACTGATACACACTAAACTTCCTGCGAAGCAGGAAGTTTAGTGTGCATCAGCGGCTATGTAGAAGAGGCGAACAGCGGGAAGTGAGAGGCGCCGGCGATCGGAACCAGGAAGGTGAGTTCTCTGTGCATAACTTGCCGAGTCTGCATCGGAGGGGGGAGCACGGAGGGCGGCCCGGAGAGGAAGGGAGGGAGAGGTCGGGCTGCCCTCCCCGCGGCTCCCCCCTCCAGTATGAGGGGGGGGCACCTGCCTACCTACCTACCTACTCTAATCTATACTGGGGGCAGCTAACTATCTAACCTATACTGGGGGGCAACTATCTAACCTATACTGGGGGGCAGCTACCTATCTAATCTATACTGGGGGCAGCTACCTATCTAACCTATACTTGGGGGGCAACTACCTATCTAACCTATACTGGGGGGGGGCAGCTACCTATCTATACTGGGGGGCAGCTACCTATCTAATCTATACTGGGGGGCAGCTACCTATCTAACCTATACTGGGGGGCACCTACCTACCTACCTACCTACTCTAATCTATACTGGGGGCAGCTAACTATCTAACCTATACTGGGGGAAGCTACCTATCTAACCTATACTGGGGGCAGCTACCTATCTAATCTATACTGGGGAGCAGCTACCTATCTAATCTATACTGGGGGGGCAGCTACCTATCTAACCTATACTGGGGGCAGCTACCTATCTAACCTATACTGGGGGCAGCTACCTATCCAACTTATACTGGGGGCATTTACCTATCTAACCTATACTGGGGGCAGCTACCTATCTAACCTATACTGGGGGCAGCTACCTATCCAACTTATACTGGGGGCATTTACCTATCTAACCTATACTGGGGGCAGCTACCTATCTAATCTATACTGGGGGCAGCTACCTATCTAACCTATACTGGGGGCAGATACCTATCTAACCTATACTGGGGGGCAGCTACCTATCGAATCTTTACTGGGGGCAGCTACCTATCTAGCCAATACTGGGGGCAGCTACCTATCTAATCTATACTGGGGGCAGCTACCTATCTAATCTATACTGGGGGCACCTATCTATCTAACCTATACTGGGGGCAGCTACCTATCTAATCTATACTGGGGGCACCTATCTATCTAACCTATACTGGGGGCAGCTACCTATCTAATCTATACTGGGGGCACCTACCTATCTAATCTATACTGGGGGCACCTACCTATCTAACCTATACTGGGGGCAGCTACCTATCTAACCTATACTGGGGGGCAGCTACCTATCTAACCTTTATTGCGGGTACCTACCTATCTAACCTATACTGGGGGCAGCTACCTATCTAATCTATACTGGGGGCAGCTACCTATCTAGCCAATACTGGGGACACCTACCTACCTACCTAATCTATACTGGGGCAGCTACCTATCTAATCTATACTGGGGCAGCTACCTATCTAACCTATATTGCGGGTACCTACCTATCTAACCTATACTGGGGCAGTTACCTATCTAACCTATATTGCAGGTACCTACCTATCTAACCTATACACTGGGGGCACCTACCTATCTAACCTGTACTGGGGGCACCTACCTATCTAACCTATAGCTGGGACAAATGCCTACCTAACCTATACTGGGGCAAGTATACTGGCTACCTATACTGTGGGCACCTACCTGGCTAACCTACTGTATACTGGGGGGGGATCTATAGCTGGCTACCTTTACTGGGTAACCTATGCCTGGCTACCTATACTGGGGGGACTTATAGCTATATGTCAGAATCAGGATGGACGGAGGCGCGCTGAGCCTCAGGCTGCTGCAGAGAAGCGTGCAGCATGTCCTGAGTGACGACGAGTCCTCTCCTGCTCCCAGGATCCTGTCACCTACACTGACACTAAGTCTGCAGACTGCTCTGCAGACAGTAAGAAGAGAAGACTGACCAGCAAGAAGTAAGGCTCCCCAACCTCCCTACGCTAAAGGGGGGAATATGCTTATGCTGCTAGAGTAGATACACTAATGGGGGGGGGGGGGGGGGTCGGGGAGGATCTGCTGCCTAAATACACTAAAAGGGATCTGCGACTGCAAGACTAGTAGCCTAAGCCTATATACACCAAAGGAGGGATCTGCCCCCCCCCTCCCCCCCATTATGTGTGTGTGTGCTCACACGCGAAGAGGATAAATGTGGGGGGGGGCACCAAAATCTGGTTACGCTCAGGGCGCTGTGAAACCTAAGGCCGGCCCTGCTACTAATGACAGGAAACTTTTGAAGCACTAAACACATCCTGCTACCTTTCCCTGCTAATGTCCCGGCTGCAGCACAGCAATCATTCTCTCTACTCACCCTGCTGCTTTGCACATTCACTCACTGCAGGCGAGTGAGGAGACACATTGCGCACGGAACAGGAAGGGGGCGGGGTGCTACATCTAGTGCAGGAAGTAGTACAGTCCCCTGCACTGCCTTCTGCTATTTTCCCGAATGTTGCCCAAACTATGAAAAAAAGTCCCAGATGGAAGAACACAGTGGCTGAGCACCACTGCGACTCCCCAAGCCATGGCTACACCCGGTGCTGTGAGCACCTGTAGCCTTGTGGTAGGTACGTCACTGCAGTATGATCAGCATAAAACAAAAATACTTCAGGATTATTTACCTGTAAATAGTGGTTATTTATTTTTTGGGATAGGTGGAAAGAAAACTTTGCAAAAAAACTTGAAAAACCTTCATAAACTTTAAGCGATAAAGTTAAACAGTGCTGGGCCGAAATTACGCATTAGCGTAATTACGCATCGTAATTCACTACAAATGCACCGTAAGCGTTACGTGTAAGGTTACGGTATTACGCGTAATTAATTACGCGTAGACCCGTGGGTTACGTTTTACGCGTAACAAATTACGCGTAAGACAGTAAACTCCCATTGAAATTACACAGTCTGCCGTAATCGCGTAATATTACGCTCCCGTATAATATAAAAAAGCCGCCGACTTTAAGGGTTAATAGCAAAGCCCCCTTAAGTGCTAAGAGCCTCAAATTTGGAGAATATATTAAGGAGATCAGAAGGAATAAGAGGAAAAAAATTTTTTTCAAAAAGACTTTATAGTTTTTGAGAAAATCGATGTTAAAGTTTCAAAGGAAAAATAGATACATTTAAAAACCCGCCGACTTTAACGGTTAATAGCAAAGCCTGCTTAAAATTTAGAAACACCAAATTTACAGGGTATATTAAGGGGATCAGTGGGAATAAGAGGAAAAAATTTTTTTTCAAAAAGACCTTATAGTTTTTGAGAAAATCGATTTTTAAGTTTCAAGGGCAAAAATGTCTTTTAAATGCGGAAAATGTCAGTTTTTTTTGCACAGGTAACAATAGTGTTTTATTTTCATAGATTCCCCCAAGTGGGAAGAGTTTTACTTACTTCGTTCTGAGTGTGGGAAATATTAAAAAAAAAACGACGTGGGGTCCCCCCTCCCAGACCTCTTTAACCCCTTGTCCCCCATGCAGACTGGGATAGCCAGAATGCGGAGCACCGGCCGCGTGGGGCTCCGCACCCTGACCATACCAGCCCGCATGGTCCATGGATTGGGGGGTCTCGGAAGGGGAGGGGCAGCCAAGCTTTCCCCTCCCCCTCCGAGCCCTTGTCCAATCCAAGGACAAGGGGCTCTTCTCCACCTCCGATGGGCGGTGGAGGTGGAGGCCGCGATTTCCTGGGGGGGAGGTTCATGGTGGCATCTGGGAGTCCCCTTTAAAAAGGGGTCCCCCAGATGCCCACCCCCCCTCCCAGGAGAAATGAGTATAGAGGTACTTGTACCCCTTACCCATTTCCTTTAAGAGTTAAAAGTAAATAAACACACAGACACTTTGAAAAAGTATTTTAATTGAACAAAAAACATAACCACGAAAAAAGTCCTTTAATATTCTTAATTAACCATTAATACTTACCTGTCCCTTTAAAAGCCAGTTCCCACGCAATATCCTCGGAAATATACTAATCAGTTACAATGTAACAAAGTTATTACAATGTAACAACTTTGTTACTTTGTAACACCACCGCACCCGACGTCACTCGCCGCCACCGCCGCGTCTGCGCTGACCCGACAGAGCTCTGAGCTATATAGCTCAGAGCTCCCTAAGCATCTTTGTATTTGGGCTCCAAGGAGCCCCATTGGTCCTTAGCAGACCAATGGGGTTCCTTTAAATCAGAAGGAACCCCATTGGTCTGCTAAGGACCAATGGGGCTCCTTGGAGCCCAAATACAAAGATGCTAAGAGAGCTCTGAGCTATATAGCTCAGAGCTCTGTCGGGTCAGTGCGGGACGCTAAGTCCCCGCCGCCTCCCGCTGTCAGCCCCGCCCACATCTGTCACCCACATGTCACCCACATGTGGGTGACATGTGGGTGACATGTGGAAGAGGCGGGGAGGACAGCGGGAGGCGGCGGGGACTTAGCGTCCCGCACGGACCCGACAGAGCTCTGAGCTATATAGCTCAGAGCTCTCTTAGCATCTTTGTATTTGGGCTCCAAGGAGCCCCATTGGTCCTTAGCAGACCAATGGGTCTGCATGGGGGACAAGGGGTTAAAGAGGTCTGGGAGGGGGGACCCCATGTCGTTTTTTTTTAAATATTTCCCACACTCAGAACGAAGTAAGTAAAACTCTTCCCACTTGGGGGAATCTATGAAAATAAAACACTATTGTTACCTGTGCAAAAAAAACTGACATTTTCCGCATTTAAAAGACATTTTTGCCCTTGAAACTTAAAAATCGATTTTCTCAAAAACTATAAGGTCTTTTTGAAAAAAAATGTTTTCCTCTTATTCCCACTGATCCCCTTAATATACCCTGTAAATTTGGTGTTTCTAAATTTTAAGCAGGCTTTGCTATTAACCGTTAAAGTCGGCGGGTTTTTAAATGTATCTATTTTTCCTTTGAAACTTTAACATCGATTTTCTCAAAAACTATAAAGTCTTTTTGAAAAAAATTTTTTTCCTCTTATTCCTTCTGATCTCCTTAATATATTCTCCAAATTTGAGGCTCTTAGCACTTAAGGGGGCTTTGCTATTAACCCTTAAAGTCGGCGGCTTTTTTATATTATACGGGAGCGTAATATTACGCGATTACGGCAGACTGTGTAATTTCAATGGGAGTTTACTGTCTTACGCGTAATTTGTTACGCGTAAAACGTAACCCACGGGTCTACGCGTAATTAATTACGCGTAATACCGTAACCTTACACGTAACGCTTACGGTGCATTTGTAGTGAATTACGATGCGTAATTACGCTAATGCGTAATTTCGGCCCAGCACTGTTTAACTTTATCGCTTAAAGTTTATGAAGGTTTTTCAAGTTTTTTTGCAAAGTTTTCTTTCCACCTATCCCAAAAAATAAATAACCACTATTTACAGGTAAATAATCCTGAAGTATTTTTGTTTTATGCTGATCATACTGCAGTGACGTAATTGCGTAAGGGCAATGCGTAATTACAGACATGTACCGAAATTGAATGTCTATGCCGTAAGCGTAATTTCGTAATGCGTAATAGCGTAAAATTACGCGTAATGATCCGTAAGCGTAGCTTTTTCCATTACGATCAGCACTGAAGTTAAATGGTACTAATAGATGAGGAAACAGTAAAAAAGGGAGCAGGAGGCTAGTGGACAAATCGGGTGCCGCCATTCACTCCCATTATAATTATCGTTTACTGGGCGCCGAACAGGAAAAAAGGGCGCCCGAGAATAATAACGTTTACCAACGGCGCCCGAAGATTTTTCATTTTTTATAACTGCTTGTGATGATTTACGTTTCCTATTTCAATAAAACATTATTTTAAAAGTTATCCCTTAGTGTTTGTAAAACATTATTATTCACGAAACAAAGCGATCAGTACGTAACGTAAATTGTACTATATTTTATCCCTTACTGTTTTTAAAACATTATTCTACACACAATACAGTGATCTCTAAGGAGGGTCTTAGGTTTAGGCACCAACAGGGGGGTCTTAGGTTTAGGCACCAACAGGGGGGTCTTAGGTTTAGGCACCAACAGGGGGGTCTTAGGTTTAGGCACCAACAGGGGTGTCTTAGGTTTAGGCACCAACAGGGGGGTCTTAGGTTTAGCACCAACAGGGGGTCTTAGGTTTAGGCCTACCAACAGGGGGTCTAGGGGTTAGGCACCAACAGGGGGGTCTTAGGTTTAGGCACCAACAGGGGGGTCTTAGGGTTAGGCACCAACAGGGGGGTCTTAGGTTTAGGCACCAACAGGGGGGTCTTAGGTTTAGGCACCAACAGGGGGGGTCTAGGGGTTAGGGGTAGGTACAGGGAGGGTTACTTAGTAATTTCTTTTTAAAAGTTATTATACGTTTCACTATTTAAACGGAAGATTAACGGTTTTTTACAATTGCCGATTTCATGCACATTATTTAATGATTTATGACTTATAAAACATTACATTA